>NC_052622.1:40632437-40799327 GCF_016545825.1 Eucalyptus grandis | reverse complement strand
ACACAAGGTAGTTTACCTCATTCCTCTGTAGATAGCAATGAATATAATAAGCTCCAGATAGAGTGCAGAAATTAACAACAGAATATGGGAAAAGTTGGGTTAAGATCTCATGAGGGACAAAGAAAAGTACCTTGTGGATGCTCTGTAGTTTCTGTTAGTTGTGTATATTTTGGAGATGCAAGCAGAGATGGAATGAAGTGGTGGCTTGTGCTTAATCTACAGAGTTCATTTTCCCAACATCTTACTTTGAGATCACTTTTCCTAACAACAAAAGAAACTGAAATTTGTTTCAGATAATTTTAGTTATAGCTTCTATGTGATAATCTTCTATTCATGTGCAAGCGAAAAGCCATTAGGATTAGGTATTCTTTGATACTACCAACAAACCCATTATTGGTGAATTTCTAACAGGATGGTAAGAATTGATAGTTCACCTTATTAATACATTAAGCATTCTTGAAAGAACTCCATAGCGAGTAATAATAGATATGGGGAAGGACACCCTCTTTACCCGCAGAAAAACCTTGAGAACCATTGACATTAATGGAGAAAGAGGGAGAAATAATGCACAGCTTGGTCCAAGTCAGATAGAAACAGGCACACCAATTGCTTGCAGAATCTTTAGAAGGAAACCCCAATTCAATAAGTCAAAAGCTTTAATCAGTCTCAATCAAGCACCTTGGGGATGTACCATCCCTATGATTCATGCTACTGAAATGGGGAAATCTTACTCAATCTGCAAGCTAGGATCTTAGTAACTCATTTATGCAAAAACGGTGCATCAAGATATAGGCCTAAAACCAGCAAATTGTAGAAGCGGTTGCTGATTTAACAAGAGAAATAGCTGTTGCATTTATTTTCTTCAATAGCTTCAAGAGGAAAGGAAGAAACATTGCATCACAGCCCTTTTACTAATAAATAACTACAAAAGCATAAGATGAGACCAAAAGCCATCTGATCCTAGTGCTTATCCCCATTCGTGGACCACAAAACCTGCTTAATCTCTTCATGCTTAACAGGAGCAGTAAGGCTTGCTATAAATGGGAACGCAATGTCACTGTGAAATATCAGACAGATAAAGAGCATCCTTAATCATGAGAACTAAGAAGTAACTGGTAGTGAGAGATGACAACAACAAATATTTGTGTGACCTTCAATTTCACACCATAGATTTTTCTATCTAGAAATCACACAAGTTCAACTCAAAAAGGAACACAACTATTGCTGGGTCACCCAATTTATTGGGTTACCTAACTGACTTTAGGAACAAGCATATTAAATATCACAAAATAAAAATGCGAAATGCTGTATCAACATGAGAGACAGGCGGGCTAGCAGCTAATCACATTTTTGCTTCTTTTTAATTAATTAGAAATACTGATTGAATAAACTTGATGAGCATACTTGCCGAGTGAAGAATATATATATAACTAAAGGACCCCTTCAACTTGCCATATCTTTCTCAATATAAAGGAGACACTTAAGTTGCACTTTGATGCTGATCTAATTGTCATTAACTACACGATCTCAAGGATTCAAACCCCAAAACCCCAAAATTTCTATGCAATTTAAAGTGTTCTTATGGTTTTGATGCCATATGCAATGAAGGAAGCTAGAGTAAATGTCATGCAATATTGACTTATTGGTTAATCAGATGCTATAATAGAATATCACTGGTTGAATGCACAGAAAAAACATTTGGGTGGGATTGCAAATAATCACCAACTTAAGCTTTTATCACTAATCAAATTACTTACTCGGAGTAAGCTCATTTGTAGAGAAAAAAAGGACTAATGCTGGGGTTTGTTGTCTACTCCCAAAACTCACCAAATCGACAAGAATATTTGAGCTAAAACTTAAGAAATTGACTCCAGATTCTGTCTCATCCTCCACTTATAACTAGAGGACTAAGAGGTGTTAAATACACTGAAGAAAGTACATTGCTATTTTCTTTTTCACTAGGACTTACGGAGCAAAGACAACCAATATGCCGGAAATCACTATCAACTTTATAATTAGAATTTTCGACCCATGGGTGTCTACCATGTTTATCTGGCCAGTAGATTGAGCTTGTGACAAAGACCCACCATTTGTGTCGATCTGTCTGTCGTCATCACATGCCAAAATGGACTAGAATAAAATCATAAGTTAAATGCGTATATCAAGTCGGATGCCTAACTTCGTGCATTTATATACCTTAGAAGATAGCCCTTTGACATCTGAAGACAGAGTCTAAATTCCACGAGGATCTTGTACTTTCGTGTGTGAACCGCTAGAAATGGTGGATAACATTGGTGCCAACGATGGAAGCATCAAGGAGCAAGACAGGCTACTCCCAATAGCCAACGTGGGGCGGATCATGAAGCAAATCGTCCCTCCCAACGCAAAAATCTCAAAGGAAGCGAAGAAACGATGCAAGACTGTGTCTCAGAGTTCATCGGCTTCGTGACCAGTGAAGCGTCTGAGAAGTGCCGGAGGGAGAGGAGGAAGACCGTGAATGGCGATGATATTTGCTGCGCTATGGAGACACTGGGTTTCGACGATTATGCTGGTATGCTAAGAAGGTATTTGCATAGATATAGGGAATTAGAAGGAGAAAAGGCTAATCAAGACAAGGCGATGAACAACACTGAAAAGTAGCAAATCAAACGGTGTTGAGCAATCTTTGTCATGTAGAAATACTCTTAACAATTTAGGAACAATCAGGCTTCGACCTTCACCTTGGCAAACTTCTAATATGATGAAAGGAGTGATAGATGAATCTCAAGGCCATGTTGAGAATATGAGGGAAGGTATTAGGGCAAGCCATATTTATCAAGTTTCTAGCTTTAATCATGATGACATTCATGGAGGTAATTTTTCATATTTGGGCTTTTTATTTTCAGACGCTTTAGTATTGTTTTCGTTTTCCAGATTTATCTGCATAGCATTCAGCCAAGAGTTATTTAGGGCAATGTTCACCTAATTCACTGGAATTTTTCGTAATCAAGTCAAGAATCTGAGCACTTGCGGTCTGAAATCAAATTCTAAATGGAACTCTTGATTTCCTAATTTCAATTTGAGGAAAGCACAGGGAGATGAGAGGATTTACTGGTTCACAGTTCACTGGAAGAGGAAAGACAAGGTTAGCGAATCAGCTTTCATGTTTCACTTTTATCTGAACTTTTATCTGATAAACATATGAAAGTATCATAGAAATTTGGAAAAGTTTGTCCTTAGTAGAGATAAATAATAGATGCAATATTCCAGATTTTCTGTGATCAATTATCTTCAACTACTATGACCCAGATTCCCCTTTCTTACTTTCCACCTGGTATTGTGAAATGATCCTAATTGATAATAATTGATAATGGGATGAGAATCGAGATGTTAATCAAAACAAGGTGAGGAGAGAAGGAAATCAGATTAAGGTGAGAAGAGTAGGGAAGAAAAGAGAGGAGAGATAGAAAGTCGAGAGAAATTTGTGTATTCCATCAGTTGGATATCCTCAAGTAATGATGCTCACCTTAAAAGCTCACACATTTCCTTCCCAATGGATTCAAGAACAAAAGAAACAACTAATGCTCCATTTGTGTATCTCAATTGAACTACCAATGAATGGTATTCTACTTCAGCAACTTATTAAGTCCTGCAACTTCAGTAACATATATCTTAATTGGGGAATCGGGTCTTTTAAGTTTTTCACATCTCCTTTAGGCCAGACTTGTTCTGAAACTTGGGTCATGACATTTTTAAATTTGAGCATACTCAGTACATATAGGTGGGGTTATTTTGAACTTATCAACAAGCTAGTTCTTTGTTCTAATTACTAGGTATTGACTAGAGAGAGACTGTTAACTAGATCTGTTTGAGTTAGGATTTGAACCAACAACTTTGAAGTATTCAATCACCGTACGCTGACTGCCTAGTTATTCATGATTGCCATTATAAAAAAGAGGAAACTGTGAGAAAACCGAGACATGATTCTTGGTGTGGTGATAAAAAGCCAAGCTGCAGCGAATTAGGGTTGAGGTTTCCTGAAAAGAGCACTGTTTAGGGTTTTTGGTTTTAGAGACAGTAGGCGTTGATCTACTTCCTGCACATGGGAAGACGCATCAAGAAACTGTTTAATGTGTTGCAGAAGAGAGTGGGGAACAAAAGGTGGAATCCCAGAAAAGCATCGACCAACCACAAGTCGCATGCGTACCATGAAAAACTTTCTATAAGTTGGAAGAAACAGTTGTCCCAATTAAGCAAGAAAGATATATGGACAACCAATACAAACACTGGCTAGCTCTCTTCCCAATTATCCATAAACACATGCCCAGGAATGTGGATGCCAAAACCAGCAACTTGTCTCCAATTATATGCCAACATGCCCAGGAGCATGGATGACTGATTCATCTTTCTGAAAAGAACACGTTTGCATAATGTTTGAGACCTACATAGAGATTAGACATGTTCATTTTTAACAAAAAAAATTGA
This sequence comes from Eucalyptus grandis, assembly GCF_016545825.1. Classification (NCBI taxonomy): domain Eukaryota; kingdom Viridiplantae; phylum Streptophyta; class Magnoliopsida; order Myrtales; family Myrtaceae; genus Eucalyptus; species Eucalyptus grandis. The sequence continues at coordinate 40,794,863 of NC_052622.1, read as the reverse complement.
CAGGAATAAAATAGGTAACGATGGATGTCAATGGGGTGTTTTGTGTTTATTTGTGATTTATAATGATCCTAGTGGATATTTTTATACACCTTGTCTTATAAAAAAACAAGGTAAAAAAATAATAATAAGGTAAGGCATGCATTGTCGTTGCTTATGTCATGGTAATGGTGCACTGGATAATAAATATTATAGGGAAAGCTTCAAGAATAATGATTTGATTTTTCGACATTGACAGTTTAACAACTCTTTTCTCTCATAACAAGGTTGGTCCTGGCTAGATAGCGCCTAACCTCATATAATCATCATTATATGAACTTGAGGAGGAGCCTCTCTCCAATGTTGGACATATATTTTATTTCACATTGCTCATTTTTCAGTTGTTTACGTCGATAGATAAATTGTAGGGGTGTGCATCGGGAACTATCAAACCGGAAACCGCATGGACCAGCTTGGGTTGGCCAATTCTGGGTGTTTCGGAGAGGGCAGTCTAGTTCCCAGTTTCAAGGTGGGAATCAGACCGATCAGAGACTAGACTGGTTGATATTAAAAAAGAAAAGAAAAGAAAAGAAAAAGCTAAGAAAAACCCTCCTGCCATTTTTAAATTTTGCTATCCCCACCTCTCCTTTTAGCTTTGCCCTCCTTCCAATGAACACAAGCTAAAGAAAAACCCACTGAAAAACCGAAGCTTTAAGCTTGATTCTTGAAGATGGAATTGGAGTCATTGTGGTCAGAGTCCTCCTGAGGCTGGGCCAAGTAGGGACGGAGCAAGAAAAAGGCAGGGGAAGGGCTAGGGCTAGGGCTAGGGCTAGGGCGGGGGTGGGTGTGGAGGGCAACGAGAGTCCTCAGAGCTCGCAAATCATCCGAGTCTACACCGACGGCATCTACGATCTCTTCCACTACAGCCACGCCCATTCCCTTGAGCAGGCCAAGAAGCCGTACTTCCCCCCTCCTTCTCTCTGCGTGTCTCCGTTCCGCGTGTAGACGTACTCGTGCGTTTCCTGACGTACATTCCCATTGGCTCGTACCCATTTGCCGTGCTGTCCCATGAGTTTATTCATCACCTCTGCACATGATCCGCTTCTTGGCTTGTTTTCCGAGTCTCGTAGGGTATTTTAAAATGGGTTGTCAGATCACAGTTCATGGTCTGAGTGTGGAGTGTAACTAGGTGTTCTTGACATGGAAGAAGTTTGATAGCTGAGACCACCGGGACCCGTCTTGCGGTCTTGTGCTCTTATGCTTATGGGTCCTTTACAAATGTCTTCCCAGTTCATAAGTTCTTCCCTCGATTTGTATGTTTTGTAGGTTTCCTAATACTTACCTGCTTGTCGGATGGTGTAATGATGAGCTCACGCACAAGTATAAGGGAAAGTCTGTCATGAACAAACAGGAGAGCCACGAATCTCTCCGCCATTGCAAGTAGGCGTAATGTTTCTGTTTTTGCCTCTAGAGAAATTACCAGTTGCACTGAACCGACCGGTTGGTCGGTCTGTCCGATTCCAAGACTAGTTAGTCTAGTTCTTGATCCCAAAATCTGAGAACCGGTCCTCTCGGTCTAGTTCCCGATTCCACCTCGGAATTGGACCAGATTGGAATCAATTAGTCCTAATAAATCGTGCATGACCTCAAACTTGCGTACTTCTTTTTATATTTGTGTGTGTATGAATGAGCCGCAACCATATTGTGCATATCCCAACATCTCTTAATAAATGTAATAGAAAAAATTAGGTAGATGTAGCAAAATGACCATTTTGCTATGTTTTTCCTTATCAAATGACACAAGCTTCTTTTTTGTGTTTAGCTATTGATTCTAATTTAAATTGTCACTATTCAAGATATTATTATGATGACAAGGTCCAATCCACGTGGGATAAATTCTAAAACGAAATACTCGATTGGAGGCGGATGTTCGCTCTGAATAATATCACAATGCATTGCCAAGCGATATGAAACTTAAGAGTGTGTCAACTCACAAACTCCTGCATTGAAACTGCCGATATTCTTGTTATTGTTCACTTGCATCACCGGTGGCACTCCTATTGAATGTATGGTTCAATTTATTCCTATCTCCTATGCCATCCTAGAAGACTTCTAGGAGTATCATCTTGTTGGAGCCCACTTATCCCAAAGATTGCTCCCCACCATTGTTGAATTAGGTATAGGCCTAGTCCATCCACAAATGGCACATCTACTAGAGGGTCCTATCCTGATGCCGTTTGGGAATTGCCCAGCCCGTGTGCTTGGATAAAGATCGATACCAAATTGTGTGCTTACTCATAAGACTCATTTTGAAAACGTAAAGTTGTTTATAATTGTAGTTATTTCATATTAAATAATTTAATCATTCATTACTTTGAATAATGTTTTAAAATTAGAATAATTTGAAATGATTTTATACGTTTCCAAACTTCGTCGGAGATTTCTCATAATTTTGTCAAATTGACAATAAAAGATTACATGTATGTGAAATATTTGTATCATGATATGGGCAAGATGTTCTGGTCAACTCATTCACGGAATGTTGTGTCATTCACCATGCTGCTTTATGTAATAATTACTTAGTAGGCAAAATGGCCTTCTTCCCAAATATTTGACTCATCATACGATGGATGTTGGTAAAGAGAATTAATGCAATTACAAATCGCGAACTAATATTCTCATGACACATTTATCTCAAATTAGTTAAAATGGGTTAATGCAATTAACAATCATAAGCTAATATTCTCATGACACATTTATCTCAAATTAATCAAATTTATATTCTTATGACACATTTATTTTAAGCTAATTTTCATCTCACAAAAATACTCAAATTTGCACTCATGACACATTTATCCTTAACTAATTTTCATCTCGCAAAAAAACTCAAAGTGATATCCCTAATTCTTAACCCAATACCATGTCAAAATATATATGCATATACTCATCGCAAACAACTACCAAGATGGATCTGACATGAAAAATGACAAATCAAATGTGGAAAATCTAGATGTGTTGACACGTATGCATTTTAACATAAGATAGATTTGGGTCGGAATACTAGTTTGAAATTTTTGTCGCGAAAATTAGTTTGGGTAAATATGTTGTAGGAAACTAATTCAAGATTTTTTTTTTTTTATATGTTTACTTTGGAGAGATTGGTTGTCACATGTTTGTAATTAATTTGGAGTTGGAGTGTCGGAATTCGTAGAAAGGAGGGGGAGAGAGCTTGTGTCTTAGCATGTTATTAGTGTGCTTGAACGGAAAAAGTACCTAAAAAGTTCTAAACTTATTGCATTGTACCAATTCAATCATAAAATTTTCAATTGGATACATTTAGTCCTAAACATTTTTACATTGGTATCAATTCAGTCTATTCAGCCAATTTATGCGCTAGCGCGACGTGGACATCGGCCTATGCCGTGCACTGGTGTGGATGCTGGCTAGTGGCCGATGTTGACATAGCAATTTTTAATCTTTTAATTTTTATATTAATTTGTTCTTTTCTTTTTCCTTTTGTTTCTCCATTTTCCTCCTTGGACTTTCAGTGGCCGACGAGCCTTTGGTGAGGCTCGTAGCCCTTGCCCAGTCTCACCCGGGGTTGCAAGTGAGGCCGAGCGAGGGCCGTGACCCTTGTTGGAGGCTCACTAGCCACTGAAAGTCCAAGGAGGAAGAAGGAGAAAAGAAAGAAAAAGGAAAAAAGAAAAGAAAGAAATTAATAAGAAAATTCAAAAAATAAAGATTATTAAAATAATTGTCATGTCATGCCACCACCAGCATCCAAGTTAGTGTCAGCAAGACAAAATTAGCTGAAGGGATTAATTGGTATAAATATGAAAATGTTTAAAACTAAATTGGTTCAATTGAAAAGTTTAAACTGAATTGGTAAATACAATATATTTAGGACTTATTTGATACTTTTCCCATGCTTGAACTATGCTTTCTTGATTGAAGTTGATTAATGGATGCAATTGTGAGTTGAGTTTTATTTTTCTTTCACATGTAAATGATTTTCCACGTGGATCTTGGTTGGTGTTGTTGCTCTCTCTAAATCCTCTCTTTATGCTTATATTTGCTATTGTGGCTATTAGTTGATTAGTTACATATCTCTTAGGTGTGGTAGGTTCTTTCATCTTAATAGTTTTAAAAGACTGAAAGAAGAATGTGAGAGAAAAGTACAACTTTTTATTTAGTAATGTTCTATCTTACCCTTATACTCTAACACTCCCCCTCAAGTTGGAGCACAGATATTAATCATGCCCAACTTGTTACAAATATAATCTTTCCTCCCATTATCCAAGGTTTAGTAAAAATATCTGCAAGTTGCTCACTAGTTCGAACATAACTTGGAAGAATCAATCCACTCTATAACTTCTCTCGAATAAAATAACAATCAACCTCAATGTGTTTTTGTTCGTTTATGAAACACGGATTTGAAGCTATATGCACCAATGCTTTATTATCACACCATAGGGTCATAGGTATTAAAGCTTTGAAACCTAACTTAGTAAGTAACTATTGAATCCATAGTAATTCACACGTTGCTTGTGCCATGGTTCTATATTATGACTCGAAATTGGAGCGAGCATCAACACTCTGTTTCTTACTTTTCCATGATACCATATTCCCTCCAACTAGGGTACAACATGTGGTTGACCTCTTATCATTTGGAGACCCTGCCCAATCGGTATCAGAAAATCCTTCAACTTTGGTATGACCGTGGTTCTAATAAATAATTACTTTCCATTGAGTCTTCTTCAAGTACCGTAATATACAAATAACTGCATCCCAATGAGACATTCGGGAAGAAGACATAAATTGGCTTACTACACTGACTGGAAAAGTAATATCTGGACGAGTTACTGTAAGATAATTCAGCTTACCCACTAGTCTTCTATATCTCTCGGGATTATCAAAGATCTCCCCATCCTCAGCAGTCAGTTTCGCTCATTGTTCCATAGGTGAATCAAGAGGCTTTGATCCCATCATATCTGTCTCAGTAAGCAAATCCAAGACATATTTTCATTGTGACAAAACAATACCTTTATTTGACTGTGCAACTTCAATTCCCAGGAAATACTTCAATTTTCCTAAATCTTTAGTCAAAACTAGTGCTGAAGATAGATCTTTAGCTTAGCTATACCAACCAAGTCATCTTCTGTGATGATAATATCATAAACATATACAATCAAGAACATTTTGTCTCCTCTTGAATGTCTATAAAAGAAAGAGTGATCATTTTCACATCTCAACATTCCGAAAGAAAGTACGGCCTTAGAAAATCTTCCAAACCATGCTCGTGGAAATTGCTTCAAACCATACAAAGATTTTTTTTTTTTAATTTGCAAACCAATCCCTAGCCTCCTTGAGCAACAAATCTCGGAGGTTGCTCCATATAAACTTCCTCATTAAGAGTACCATGCAAGAAAACATTCTTAACATCAAGCTGAAATAAGGGCCAGTTATTTGTGGCAGTAAGAGAAATCAAAATTCAAATAGAAGTAAGTTTGGCAATAGGAGAAAAAGTGTCCAAATAATCAACCTGATACACCTGGGCATACCCTTTGGCAACAAATCTCACTTTTAAACGAGCAAGAGAACCATCAGGATTGACCTTCATAACATACACCCATCAACAACCAATAGCAGTTTTGCCTAAAAAAGAGGTACCAAATCCCAAGTTTGATTCATTTCAAAGGCCTTTAATTCTTCTTCCATTGCTGTCCTCCAGTCAAAACTTTGTAATGCTTTAGCTATAGACTTAGGGATAGGATGTTGTTCAACAGTAGATAAAAATGACCGAAAAGAATGAGACACAGAAGAGTAAGAGATAAAATTTGCAATAGAATGTTGAGTACAGGCACGTGTACCTTTTCGATGAGCAATAGGAATATCAAGATCAAATATAGGAGAAGAGTCTAATGGCGGCCCGGCACAGAAGATGACGTAGTAGTGACCGGAGAAAAGGGGGGGGGGGGATCAATAGCTACTCAAAGACGTTAAGTATAAACCTGGAGAGGAGGCGGTTTCTGTGGAGATGCTTGTGAAACTGTTGAAGTAGTAGATTGAATGGTGGTCACATATAAGTCTTCATCCAATTCAGACACTGTAATTGGAACATCATGATAAGGAGTAGATTCAAAGAATGTGACATCAATAGTTATAAAGTATTTTCTCAATGATGGAAAATAACAACAATACCCCTTTTGAATACGAGAATAACCCATAAACACACACTTGATGGCCTTTGGATCAAGTTTTGATATTCCAGGTCGATAATCATGAACAAAACAAACACAACTAAAAATTCGAGGTGATAAGACAAATAGTGGCTCATTTGGAAATAAAGTAAAAAATGGAATGCCACCTCGCAATATAGAAGAGGGAATGTGATTAATAAGATATCATGTAGTTAGAACAACATCAGACCAAAAGATTTTAGGGACCTTCATCTCAAATAACATGGATCTAGTAACTTCTAACAAATGTTGATTCTTTCTTTCAACAACACCATTTTGTTGAGGTGTATTAAGACAAGAAGATTCATGGATCATATCATGCTGAGTCATAAAATCATAGAATGGTGTAGAAAAGTACTCCTTAGCATTATCATAACGCAAAACTATCACATGCACACCAAATTGAGTATGAATTTCGGATATATATCACGAAATATAGAAAATAATTCTAAATGACTTTTCATTAAATATAGAAGTAACTCTTGAGTAGTCATCAACAAAAGTAACAAAATATTGAAAACCCAAATTGGAAACCACATGACAAGGACCCCAAATATCGGAATGAAATAACAAAAAAGGACGCTGCTCGTTTAATGACTTGAGGCAGATAGCTAATACGATGTAATTTGCCAAGTTGGCATGACTCACATTCTAGACTAGAAAGAGAACGAAAACTAGAATCTAACTTTTGAAGACTATGTAAAGAAGGATGACCAAGACAATAATGAATCTAATGTAGTGATGTAACACTAGGGCAAGCAAATGATGGAGCGTCTTTCAACACATACAACCCCCACCTCACGTCATCTACCAAGCGTCCTCTTCGTAGCTAGATCTGAAAAATACAAGAATCGAGGTAGAATGTCATTGAACACTGAAAGTTTTTGGTTAATTCACTGATTGATGTGAGGTTAAATGGAAATTGTGGAAGATAAAGGATTGAGGACAATGACAATGAAGGAGTTAGGTGAACGGTGCCAACCCCCTTAACATGTGTAGATGATCCATCAGCTAAGGTAACTATGGATGAAGATGGAGTAAGAGAGAAAAATATACCTGAAAGGCCTGACATGTGATCAAAAGCCCTTGAATCAATGACCCAAGGACGAGAAGTGACTGAAAGACATGTAGTAGCATTACCTATCTAAACCAAAGTAGCAGTGGAAGAAGCAGGCTGTGAAATTTTAAACTAGTTATATCGGGCAAATTCCTCCTCAAACATAACAACTACCTTGCCTTCGAAGATTGTGGAGAAGGATTAGCACTGGATGCGGTATTCCCAAATTGTTGCTGCTGCCCTAGTCTTCCATGTAATTTATAGCAAAATTTATGAATATGACCAGGTTTGCCACAATAATGACATGTCCGTGTGGCTCTGAGGTATTGGCAAACATATAAGATTGTCCAGTATTATTCTGCTGACCTTGGCCTCTTCTGTTCTGTGCTTCGACCTCCCCTTGGCCACCACATCCACCATATCCTCCATGACTTCCTCCATGACTTCCTCCGTCACTCCTAATACCACTGCCAATTTTAGATTGGGACATAGGAGCTAAACTATCTATCATAGATGTACCTTGAGAAGACTCACGAGATACTCGAAGAACCCATGTAAATGTATCAATGAGTGATGCAACGGTCTCTCCTCTTAGAATATGAGACCTAAGTGTCATATTCAGGGCCTAGACCTCTTAGAAATCCCATCGCAACCGATTGTTCTCTTTGAAGTTGCATTTGTTGAACATTAGCTGAAATAGGGAGAATATCATTCAACTCCTCATACATTCTCTTAAAATTAGCAAAGTATTGTGTGATAGAGTGTCCATTCCTTTCAGATCGATTAAACTCCTTCGATAACTCATAAATCCGTGATAGGTTATTTTAACCAGAATACAACACATTCAAATACTCACACAGTTCTCTAACTGTGTCAATATGTGTTACTAAAGCAACTACGTTACTGTCTATAGAATTAATATCTGACCAAGAATACATGCATCAATAAAGTCCCAAGTTTCATCGTCTCTGGGTTTAGATTTAGTTAAGTGTCTATGATGATTCCTACTTGTCAAAGTAAGCTTCACAATTTTCTTCTATCGATGGAAGTTAGAATTGCCTCCAAGCTTCTTATTAGTAATTCTATTAGATGAGGAAATAACCTCCGTCATCACAGAATGATTTTTATCAGGATCATTCTCTTTATCCCTCAAAGTATCACCCATTCTCCAAGAACAACAAGAAAATTCTTGCAATAGCTTTCTTTAGATAACTCAGGCCAAACAAATCAGTAACTCAACAAAATTGTTAATATATCGCCAAGAAATAGCAGCCCAAATACCAGCAATCAGCAAACCTCCGACTAGAAGTCCGCAACCAAATACCAAAAATCAACGCTAGAGATAACTAAACTCAGCGACCGAAAAATCAGCGACCAGCATCCACAAGAGTCATGCGCCAGAGCGAAGTGAACAAGAATCAGCAGGACAAAAACCAACAACCCAAAAATCGATGACCCAGCATCTCAACTACCGAAAATCAGTAACCCTAACATCAACGTTGGAGGTGACCCAACATCCTAGTGACCAAAATCAGCAAGCAGCGAGCCATGACTAGGGAGCCGTGCGAGCGTGGGGCTGAGTGAGCCGCGCAAGAGTGCTTTGCAAGCTGGGCAAGCCTTGCACAAGATGAGCGAGCCGTGCGAATCGCACGAGGCGTGAGGTCACGAGAGATAACTCCACGAGGAAGAGTCATGTGAAAAGGGACACACGACGGAGACTAGCCACGACAGCGACTGGTCAGTATCTAGGGTTAAGTATGGAAAAGAAATCCGAGATCGATGCCTGAGTAGCAATAATTACTACCATTGCGGTCATGATGAACATATGCCAGTATACTCGGTACCGCAAATGTTAACCAAATTTGAGCATAGTGCATATAAAGCATGATGGTTCATTACCATATTAAGGGATAATGGTATAAATTGGAAATAAGCATATCAAATCACGTAGACCGGACCAGACAAGCTAATTGTCTAAGTCCTAGTTCTGGTGATTTTCGGTCTGGTTCCTATTCCGAGGGGAACGATTGGACTGGACCAGTCTGTTTGACTCCTAATCTTGGTCCCTGGTCCCAAAGAATGAGAACTTATCCGTCCGGTCCGATTCTCGATTACTAAGTGAACGAACAACTGGAACCGATTTCCCTAGTATAAATGATTTATGAGTTTTGACTTAATGTGTAATATGATGCATAAACTTTTAATTTGTTCAATATAAACTTTAGCCCATTATGTAATGTGATCCTAAACTTTTTATTTATTCAATGTGGTCCATGAACTTTTGGTATATGTTCAACTTTGTTATTCAAATAAATAAAAAATTTCAATATTCTCCTTCCATTTATTCAAGCTTGGAGATAACATTAAACATTTTCATATAGTTTGGGGATTATATTGAATATTTATCGAAAGTTTAGAGACTCTATTGAATGAATTAAAAGTTTATAGATCATATTGCCTATTAGGCTATAGTACATGGATCATGTTAAATAAATTAAAAATTTAAGGACTATATTGCATAATAGATCAAAGTTAAAAGATCATTATTGTCATTTTTCCCCATATTAAGTAAGTGCGAAGCACCTAAAAAGGCAATAATAACAAGATCCGCTCAGAATGGAACTTTAAAAGATGGTCGTGCAAAGTTGAAGGATCATTTGTGTCATTTTCCTTCATATGGTATCAAAGATTTTTTTCTTTTCTGTGTTTGCTTTTTCCATTGTAAACAAATGTACTCAAACTTAATTAGTTTGTTCTGAAGAACGTAATTAAAGCACTTGTAATATTCCCCCAAAAATACCACTCCTCTCTAATTTTTTGATTGAGTTGCAATGGAACATGAAACTACCTGCTTCGTGCACGCAGTTTCCCAAATACTCATTTCATATAGAAAATTCAATAATAAAAGAAAATTCTATAAAATTTACAAGTCGAGATTGGGGTTGTCTACTTATTAACGACTCATATACATTCTATCTCGTGTAGATATATTCAAATTTTCCGTCGACAAATTCCCAGCACGCTCCGAACTTAAATTCTGGTCATGACACCGTTATTGACTCTTCTTGAACTACAAGATTCAAGATGCGAGCGCGACCACGAACATGGAAAGAATTTTCCCTCGCGCAGCAAAGTGATTGGAATTTTGTCTTGCATTCGCCATTTTAAATCGCCATTATCTAACGTGATAGAAAGCATTTTGAGTGATTAGATGTTTGATTAAGGCATCCATAGACTCCTCTAAGTTGTATATGCTCCACGATGTTGAATTTCTAGTTATGGCTAGACAATGTTACGGTAGAGCCTAAATGTTGTCATTATTAGCAATTTGATAACTAAAGATAATTGACAAAAGGACAAACTCGACTGTACAGAGGATCCGACTTGGAATCCAAAAGAGATCGGAAATCATGATAATCATTACTATTCTAATTATTTCGCATAAAATGAATAGAAAAATAATCACTTATGTTGTCTTAAAATAATCGATCAACGATAGATGATTTCATCATTACAATAATTTATGTTCTAAATATTTTCGTAAATGGTGAACATATTTTTGTTCATTTATCTTTGTAAGCGATATAGACGATTATTTATTTCAAGGAAAAAGTCATTAAAAATTCCAAACTTTATTCAGCAACAAATTTATCCTAATTTTTTTATGATACAAAAAAATCAAATTTTGATAAGCTGTGACATATTTATCCCTTTTTTTTGTGACACGAAAAATCATAAATTTATACATGCATGACACATTTACTCCAAATTATAAAGCATTTACGTTTTTACTTTTTAATTTTTGCTTTTTTAAAAATAAAAGGAAAAAGAAAAGAAAAAAATAAGACGAAAATGCCCTTGGCCATAAAGTTGGTAATAAATGTGTCATGATTAGCAAAACTATGAAGCACCGACATTCTCTTTAAGTTATTTTCTCTTCTTCCGACATATATAACATGTGAGTCCGAATATGGATCTTGTTTTTCTCCAAGTATTATGAATTATTGAAATAGAGTTAAATTTGTCAAATTGAAATAATAAATAATATTAAGAAATGGCAAATTAATGTTTTTGGTGTACATTCATTCTAGAATTATTTATTTATTTATGAATTTGATCAAATTAATTTGATTTCTCAAAATGATAATTTATATATATAATATACAACATATCCCAACGCTTAATTCTATGTTTTTTAAATGATATGTCTACGTGTTATTGTCATTACGTTAATGCGTGTTAGTGTCAAAGAATGTGACGTGACAAAGTTTGGAGAATTTATATCACAAAAAAAGAAAAAAGAATGGGATAAATTTGTCATTTGGTAAAGTTTGATGATTATTTTATAGAAAGTATCTTTTAAAAATGATTGGTTTTCCGTTAAATAAAATGAACTAACCCACCAACTTCTTTCTTTCCACGCTCTTGCTGCTTTCCCCACTCTGCTGGGAACTGGGTGGATCTTCTTCCATCTCCCTTGCCTTCTTCGCCAAGGTATCCGTCTCTGCGCTTCCGCATCACTCGTTTCCCTGATCAGGTCTTTCTCTCTCTGGTCTTTCTAGTTCTGCTTTGCAATCTTGTTTCGAGGCTCATGATCGCCGGCGGTGGCCGGCGCCGTTTTGCCGTTGGATTCCGTCGGTTGAGTTCGAGTTAATTGGCCTTGTATCGTTTGTGCTCTTCTAGGAGGGATAGCAACTTGGTTGTTGGCTTTTTTTCGCCTTTCGAGGTCGAAGGCATGAGGTTTATCTGTTTTTTTACCTCGAAGCTCGCAGAAACAGTGTGGAGATGGGGGGATTTCTGGTCTGGGAGCTTGTTGATATGTTTTTGTCAACAGTTGACAAATAGAATTTGAGTTGGAACTATCTGAGGTTAGAATTCCAGGAGCCGGGTAGATACCGCGTGTTAGATTAGGAAGCTGAGACTGCTCAAGATGTTAGTGGGAATATCGAGTTTGGGTAAGACGGATCATTTAATCGTCCCAGACGTAAATCAGAGTCCTGATAGGATATTTCTTGTAATTATTTTAATACTTCTCCGGCGGGTTAGTGATTGTCCAGCTGGAAGCAGTCAATAGAATGTTTTTGGCCTTACGGAAGAGTAGTTTTCCTTGGTTTTTTTTTGCATTGTTTGATTTGGGTCAGACTCACAATTTTCCATCATCAATGACTTAATTGGCTTATGTGTGCAGATTTGGTGTTGAGAACGAGAGTGTGGAGATATGGTGGTGAATGAGAGGAAACAATTTATTTAGAACAAGGATGGAATTTATGCAAAAGGTATACTGAAGCTCAAGAATATCCTTGAAGGGCTACCTGAGACTCAGTTCAGCTCGGAAGAATACATGACGCTCTACACGTCAGCCTTACTTCTGCATTTGTGACTTCAGGAGTTGTGATACTTAGAATTGTTATCCTAATGTCTTGATTGGTTTGCTAATAGTCGATTTCTTTTCTTTTCAATCCTCCTGGCAGTACTATTTACAATATGTGTTAAAAGCCTCCGCATGATTATTCTCCAGCAACTGTATGACAAATATAGAGAATCTTTTGAAGAGTATACCATGTCAGCGGTGAGGAAGATTTACTGTCCTCACTCCCTTTCCTGTTATATCGGTTGATTGTTTTCCCTCGAGTTTACTTCATTAACTTTGCATGTCTTGAAAACTCAAAGTTATGGAATTAAAGAAGTTATATCTGGTGGTGTTGTTGGAGTTACATTCTTGTATATGCCATTGACTTCTCAATTGCTGGTGTAATAGTTGGGTGCTTTCTTTTTCTTTTACTTGCATTGCCCAAGTATCAGTTTTGTATAGTAAGTATGTGTCTTCATTTCAAAATTCATGACAATGTTCTTCAATTCTTTGGAAATTTTCAAGGCTGATTTTCCTCATTATAGCCTATTACTTTCTTTATTCATTAAAGATTGTATTTTATGATTGTTTTTGTGAATTTTAGAAACGATAGTAATTTCAAGATAGAAGAACTGTGGCATGTGGTGAAAGCTTGAGTCATTTTGGAAAATAGATAGTATCAACCAATCAAGATTACAAGGTGAATTAACAATGAGTCGGCTGTCAGAAGAAGTTCGGTGACAAGGTTTCTCAAAGAATAAATAGGTCCAAAAGAACAGCAGAAAAACCAAGAATAATTAATAGGTGAAAATTTTTTCCACGAAGGAGTCTAGTAAATCTCTAGAGAGTCAATTTCTTTGCAAAGAGTCATTAATTGCTGCGACTTAGATGTAATCTGGGGGAGATAACTCATCATTCAGCTCTACTTCCAAGCTAATGTACTACGCCAAACTTATGGCCGGTTAAGTTGATAGTCAGACAAAGTGAAATGAAGAGAAAAGAAAAATGGTTGAAGTTTGCTGTTTAGTGGAGCTTTCTCCAATAGTTAGATGTTAATATGCTTTGTTTACAACTCTGCATGGTTATTCTTGTTTTTGTAGTCAGTCAAATCCTCCAGAGTTTTGTTGCTTCTGATTTGTATCCCACATGATTCTAGGGTTGGCCATTTACCATTTTGTACTTGGCATGTTAGGAGAATTCTTTCCCGTCCTCCTTCTTCTCACTTTTCCTTCTCCTCTTCTCTAAACATGAGATCAACTTGCATAAATTGCATAAACAAGAACGTTGTTATTTTTTTTGGGAGGGGCCGGGGGGGTGGGGAGGGATATTTATTGCCTTTTCTTTGTGTGGGGAGGGATGGTCTGATTATTAATTATCTTACGATTATGATTCTGGGAATGCAGAGTTGCTTTTTCCACTATTTAGCTTATTGGTTATGTCTAGTTCTTTCATTTATGTGGCTGCTGTCATTTTATATTTTATTATCCTCAGCCATTAAAAAACCTGCTTCTGCTACAATTTAGGTATTGCCATCTTAAGAGAGAAGCATGACGAGTTTATGTTGAGAGAGCTTGTCAAAAGGTGGGGGAATCATAAGGTTATGGTCAGATGGCTTTCTGTTTCTTTCTATTATCTAGATCGCTACTGCAAGGAAATCACTGCCACCCCTTAATGAAGTTGGCCTGACCTGCTTCCGTGAACTGGTATGAATTCCATGCAAATTTTTGATTTGCTGTTCTCTTTATTTATTTATTTATTTATTTTTGCAGGATTTAGCTTATTGCATCCTAGGATAGTTGTGGCCTTTAGACAGTTCATAATTTATATTTTGGTTGACTCTGATATAGTCATTTTCAGTTTCCTCCATAGATGCCACACTAAAATTTGACTATTGTACATTGTTCGCTGTTTTAAAGGTATATCAAGAGTTAAAGGTCAAAGTAAGTGATGCCGTGATCTCATTGGTATGTTTGTGTCCAATTTACTACTGTCCCATCCTGTCTTCAATGTTCATGTTGGATTAACTAACGGAAATTGTTTACGTTAGATTGATAAAGAACGGAAGGCGAGCCAATTGATCGAGCTTTATTGAAGAATATAATGGATATATTCGTGGAGATTGGCATGGGACAAATGGATTATTATGAAAATGATTTTGAAGCAGCCTGAAAGATAGTGCTGCTTATTATTACCGTAAAGCTTCAAGTTGGATTTCAGAGGACTTCTGTCCTGATTATTTGTTGAAGGTAAATAAGAATTTATTTTCTTGATGATGATGATATTTCATAAGGTTTGATGTTTGATATTGGGATGCCCAGGCGGAGGAGTGCTTAAAACAAGTGAAAGATAGGATTTCTCATTACTTGCATTCTAGCAGTGAACCCAAGCTACTAAGGTTTGTCCCTTTACTTGTGTTAATTCAGGCTTTTATGGTTAGTCTGGTGGAACAACTTGTGAAATTGACTATGAGATAGTTCATATCTGTGATTCTTGCTTAGATTTTGAATATTCCGAGATCTGGATGGAATTTGTTCCATTCACTTTTTATTTTTTCTATGGTAATCTTTTTGCTCTTTCTTCAGAAAGTTCAACATGAATTGTGGTCTGTATATGCAAGCCGACTATTTGAAAAAGAGCATTCAGGATATCATGCATTACTGACAGGTGATAAGGTATTCTGGCTCCGCTTGTCTTTTTATGAACATCCATTCCTAAATATTTTTGGAGTGTTTACTACCAAGTTTTCTGATGCTGTTTAGGTTGAAAATTTGTCAAGGATGGTTTTTCTGAAAAACCAATATTCTTGGATCCGCTCGCTAACATATTCAAGCAGGTCCGTTTTCTGTCATCCATATTGCATCTACATTAAGTTACACTTGTCTCTGTCATCCTTTACCTTGTTTTTCATACCTTATATGTCAGCATGTCACTGACGAGGGCACTGCCTTGGTCAAACAAGCAGAAGATGAAGCTGACAGCAGGAAGGTTGGTTCTCAAATTATCAGTCCATGGCTTTAATTTCTTATGAATTTACAGAATTTTCTCTAGTTCATTCAAATGAGCAAAGTCCCCTTCCATTCTTCTGTATAGTTTGATCATCATCAGATACTGAATTTGCTTGCTTTACTCATCAGTTTCTGCTCTCTTGTCTCAAAATGATTCTGCATCCTTCAGGGGTGTCTTGATGAACCAGAATTAATTGTGTAAACAGTGGGAGACTCAATTGGATTAACTCAGCAAAAGAACACAAGCTAAGATTTCGACTGTTTTGGAGTAAAATCTGATGTCATTCATTGATGTAGCCTTGTAGATCAAACAAGCTATGCATATAGTGATTAAACCATAAGATCACCATCGACCCTTAGTGAAAATGGAATGTTTTGATTTTACATGGCTATCTAGGATACCCTTTCTGGTCGGACTATTGTCCTTCTTACAGAATAGAGACCTAGGATTCTAGTAAGTTTGTTTTTTACTTAAAGCGGGGTGCTAGCGACTTGGAGCAGGATTAGCCTCAGGCAGTTAGTTAATCCCTATGCTAATTGCGATAGTTTAGTTGAATTTGTTACTGAGTTTGATCACTGTTTTGGGAAAGTTCTCCTTCATTCAAAAGATGGAAATTGATCTTCAAATAATAAGATTGACCTACCGAAGAAATGCAAAGCATGAGAGGCTAGTCAAGCATAGTCCCAAAAGGAAATCTAGAAGGATAAGTTTTATGGAAAGCACACGCGCGTGCGTGCATGCATGTTTGCGTGTGTGTTTGTGGGTGATGACAACTTCATTTTGGAGAGATTAACCCAAAGATTAGGAGCCAATATAGTATGTTGTTCAGAAAGATGTAAATCACACTAGTGACCACTAGATATGCCATACATTCCAAGATCTGACCATTAGATATGCTATACATATTCCAAGTATACATGTTAGCGTAGATAGCCGACGCATATACGCTGTTATGTTATTGTTTTAGCAGTGGGGCCTATGTGAACCACGATCTGAAGTAGTTATTCAATCATTCAACTATGATTGCAATTGCCATACTGTCTACCAGGAGAACTGGCTTATTGCCTACTCATGCCTGTACTGCTATTATGTATAGTAATGAACCACTGTCGATGAAACATTCGACAGGATTTTGAAAGGTCTACATGTACAGTTGTAGTCTTCTCTTTAACAGATATTGTAAGGAGTTTATTGAAGCTCTAGCTATCCATTAGTTTGAATTATATGGTGCAATTTTTTATTTAGTATGATGCTTTGGAAATTGTACTGCGATGCTTGCTTTAGGTTTTCATAAACGAATTAACTCTTCAACAAGTTACCTTTTGTGTGTTATTTTAGTTTCCACCAATCTAAATCCAACTCAACTTTTGGGACTCGTCATCATTATCAGTCTATAGTTATAGTGATTTGCACAGCTATCAAAAATATGCGTCCCTTGTTTTGACCTGTAACATTTTATGAAGCAAGCAATTATCCTTCATTCCTTTTCACAGGCCAATAAGAAGGATGTAGGCTTGCAGCAACAGGTAATGCAATCGACTTCTCCTCCATAAGTAGATAAAATTTTGTTGGTCTGTTTAGGATCATTGATTCAGCTCATTGTTGGCAGGTTTTCGTGAGGAAATTGATTGAGCTGCATGATAAGTATGTGGCACATGTGAATGGACGTTTCCAGAACCACATCCTTCTCCATAAGGTTCACATCTTGTGAAGTGATTTCAAAAAGCTACATAAGATAAGTACTCATTTGGATGTTCCTCTGGACAGGCATTTAAGGAGGCTTTTGAGGCCCTTTGCAACAAGGGTGTCGGCGGAAGCTCAATTGCAGAGCTATTGGCTACTTTGTGGATGATATACTTAAGAAGGGAAGTAGTGAAAAAGCAATGAAGCCACTGAAGAAATGTTGAGAAGGTCTGTTGTTTGGACATTAATTTTTGTAATGTAGTCTAGCATCAATTTTAAGTATCACAGGTGGTTATTGTACCTTTGCAGGTAGTAAAGCTGCTCATATATCAGTGACAAGGATCTTTTTCTGAGTACTAGGTAATATTTTGGAATCGAAGGTTTATTCACGGGTGCATAGGCTACTGATAATATTGTTGAATATAAATTCAACAAAATCTTTTATGTCACAGTATCCACAGTAATACTGTATAAAAGATAGTTCATGATATATTGAAATTAGGCTTACTAGTTTTCTACCTAATTATTTAGATACATCAGAACTAGTTCTATCAGTTTCTTGAATACTTCAATATCATAGGATACTAGACCCTTGAGTATGGGGCAGGTTTACTGAGGGAACTGTGCTAGTCTTTATGCCAATGATCTTCAAGATGAACCTATATTCTCAAGATTGATTAACATTTCTCTTCTGTACTCTATAGTAAAAGAAAAATGAGCTCATTTCCATAATCAATTTACAGTGACTCTGAGAATATATATCAAGCATGTTAATCATGTCTGCAAATAAAATTTCCCTGCATTAGAATATGAAACTTAGCCATATCAATTTTGGAAACAAATGCCTCATCCACTACTGTTTATGTGTATCCATTTAATATCCCATTGTGGTTGTCATCCATTATAATCGAGGCTTGATGATGCCATCAAATTGCTTACTAATAATCATCAAAACTGGCAGGAAGAAGCTTGCCAGACGACTTCTCTTTGATAAGAGTGCCAATGATGACCATGAGAGAAGTATGCTGACGAAATTAAAGCAGCAATGCGGTGGTCAGTTCACATCAAAGATGGAAGGGATGGTTGGTGTTGCTAGATTTCTTTCTTAAGAACTAGTTTCACCTGCGGTACGTTCCTAATTCACTTCTCTGTGTTCCAGGTTACAGATTTGATGTTAGCAAGGAAAACCAGACTAGTTTTGAAGAGTATCTCAGTAATAATCCAAACAAATCCTGGCATTGAGTTGACAGTCACGGTTCTGACTACTGGTTTTTGGCCGAGTTACAGGTCCTTTGATTTGACCTTCCAAGAAATGGTACTTGCAGAATTTTGCCATATAAAATTTGAAGTTTTGTTTGATGTTTATAGGCAATTTCCGATGGCTGAAATAGATTTCTTCACTATGATTCAAGAGTTATTGTTAATTTCTGGTTGTTCCAGGTAAAGTGTGTCAAAGTTTTCAGGGAATTCTACCAGACCAAAACAAAGCATCGAAATTTAACATGGATTTATTCATTAGGAATTAACATTATTGGTAATGACAAGATCCACAGAGTTGATAGTGTCAACATCTCAGGTAATATTTTAAACCTTTTGTTTTTATCAATTTTGACTTCTGGTAGACTTTGGGATTAGTTATTTCTTGCTATGTTTTTTTCACTTGACAACTTTTTATCCCCTCTGCTTTGTAGGCCTCAGCTCTGTTGTTATTCAACTCTTCTGATAGACTGAGTTACTCAGAGATAATGACCCAGTTGAATTTGACTGATGATGATGTTGTGAGGCTTCTCCACTCCTCAAGTGCCAAGTACCAGATCCTTAACAAAGAACCAAACACAAAGAGCATTGCTCCTACTGATCACTTTGAGTTCAACTCCAAGTTCACTGGCAAAATGCAGAGGATCAAGGTATGACTGACTGTTTTTAGATTGTCCTGCATTGTCTGACCTTCTTTTCTACATCAACCTTTAATTTCAATCCTGTTTTAGTTTATTCTCCCTAATTTATCAGTGCAATCTTGTTTTAATATTTCCGACATGCAGATTCCTCTTCCCTATGGAGATAATTCAGCAGACTTTCGCAGAATACTTGATGTTTTCTTGGAGATGCGCGGTCAAATATATGCTCTGGGATGCGAAGTACAGAACTTGCAAAATGCAGGTCAAACCTCTTCAGTTTCTTTGCATGATCAAATTCATGCCCTTGCTCTTCAAGTTCAAGCAAATGCCAAGGGTGAAGAAGTGGCGCAACTGAAGGAGGATTTGAAAAAGCTGGAAGGGATTGTCTAGTCAATGGGAGATTTCTAGCTTGTTCGTGTTCTCAAGCAATCTTAATTTCATTCTCTTTTTTCATCTCTACCTTTTTAATGATGACAAAAAGGGGGAGAGATGTGGTGCGGATTTGATTTTTAAACTTTGAACTCTTGACTTTTGTGCTTGGCTATTTGGATTTGGACTGGATTTGGATTTGACTGTTTGAACATTTGTTTATCTTAAGTACTATTGATATCTCATGACTTTTGTTCATTTACATAACTAACCTACTTTCTGTGAATGCAGATTCTAGTGTTATTTTTACTAAGCCATTTATCTTTGTGAGATATCCATATTTGCTTGAGTAATGTTTTGCAGGTCAAAGTTATCCAAATCTGCAAGAAAGTTTTGTCACTATCAAAAAGGGGGAGATTGTTGGAGAAAACTTCATTGAGTGTTTTGAAGTTGACAAAACGTTTCCATCAGTCTAGTCTGAAGACTTGCAGACTCTCCCATCAAAGTCTGAAGACTCCGGACTGCCAGACTCAAGACTCAAAGTCTATCCCCATTAATAGTTTCTAGACCGTCGAAGAAGGCTTATCCAGAACTAGATGTTTCGTTAAGGATTTCACTTTATCGACTGGAGAAGATCTCTTGGCTAGATATAGCATGTCGAAATCCATTATTCAAATCAAGATTGATTCAGGAATTTTGGATCCGTTGATTGACAAAGTATACTTGGAAGGTTCTATTTATGGAAACCTAGATCCTAATTGTATGGGCGAGCAGGATTGATGAGCTATCGTCATGTTCCTTAAATAGCTTGAAGATCTTCCTAATTGATTCTGTCCAACGGGTAAATTGGAAGAATTCCTTTGGTAAGTGCCAACGGGTATGATGGCATAAAGGAGTATATAAGGAAGACGTTCCAGTTGTTCGAGTGTGTGCGCGATATAAGAATTCCAAAGTCTGAGGCTCCTTGTTCTTAGTCAATTAAACTGTTGAGCGAAATCTTGTACGCAAAAGAGAATATATTTTTGAGAGACCTTGAGGAAGTGTAATAGAGTCTCTATACTGTGGAATCAAGGAAGAGCTTTACTGTAGCAACTCTTTTGTTCATAGTGAAATCCAGCCGGTGGGCTGTTCGTGCGGAAGAGTGGACGTAGGCTTGGATTAAGCCGAACCACTATAAACTCGGTGCTCATATTCTCTTCCTTACGCTCTTTTACTTTGATCGTAACTCGTTTTGTTTACAAGAGACGAATCTCCTTTTCATAATCTATTGCTGATTTGAGTTGCATACTTCACTCGGGAAATTTATTTTTACACTTATTCACCCCCTCTAGGTGTTCATACTAGCTTTCACACTATTTTCCCATGCCAACTATATATGCTACGTTGCTTAGTTACTGTGTCCGAAGCCAGCTGCATCGCCCGCTTGCTATTTCCCCTATAATTCTCAAACTTTTGCTCATTGTTTCAAAAAGCCAACACCACCACGAAACTTGCTACCCAAAGACCAACTAGATTTGAAAGTTTTGCCACAAACAATCGCCGAACACAACTTCATCTGCCAAGTCTCAATCGGACATTGTCATATTGAGTTTAAAGATAATTAGGGATTTTCTAGAGGAATTTTCAAGGTTAGAGATACTTTGATAAATTTTATTGATTCTTTGTATCTGTCAAGACTGTATCTATGTCTCCCTTTGATTGTGTGTATATCTTGATTGATACGTTATTTAGATAGTCATATGATAAAACCTATATTTTAAGGTAATATACACTAAGGGGTGTATTTTGTGCAAAGAGGGAATTTTTCTGGATAGAATATGTGACAAATACAAAAGTGAATATTGCGCGGGGTGTGTATATTTCAACGACATATTTAGGGGTATCGTGCACAAGCAAAAAAGGAAAAAATATATATATGTCGCGATGATACATTTTATTGGACCTATAAAATACATTGCGCGCAAAGTAACAATGGGCTCTTTCTTTCGGGTGAAAAAGTACATAGAAGTGAAAAGTTGAAAAAGTGATGCGAGAGAGAGACCAAACCCAAAAAAAAAAAAAAAAAAATCCCCCACGCGACTGTTCATCTTCCTCGTGGGGAGGTGTCCGTGTTGGCGCTGGTGCCGCCTGCCCGCACCGTCGCCGTCTCACGAGCCGCCGCCCATCGCTGCTCCGTCGGCGACTTGCGAGTCGTCTCCACTCCACTACAACCGCGCTGTTGCATCGCCACTGCAACCGAGCCGAGATCCAGCTGCCGGAGTCCCTCCGCCTGCAAATTCGAGGTCCCCGCAACATCTGTGACCCGATTCCTCGCGCCGCCATGCCACCCCGCTACCGATCTGTAGCACTCCAACTCACGCCGCCCCACGAAGGATGCTGATCTCGCCCTCGATCCGCCTACCGCTCATGACCCAATGGATCCCGAGTCGGCTCGCCGTCCCTGACTCCTCGTTCCTTGCCCTAAAGCCCCAACGGTCGCTGGTCCAAACCTAATGACGTCCCTACGATGCCCATGAAATCGTCGCTGCCACCAAGTCGAGATCGGAACGCCGTGTTCGAGCCCGACCTTGCTCCCTCGAAGCTCGTGACGTGACACCCCCTGCTGCCTTGCCGCCGTCGTGCTGCTCCCAGTGTCCTCGCCGAAACCCTAGCCGGCGATCCCTCCCTCGCCGTGCCACCACCAGCCCCTTTTTCTTCTTCTTTTTTTTTAAAAAAAAGAAAAAAAAAAAGAAAAAAAAAAATTAATTTAGGTAATTTTTTTTTCTTTTCTTTTATTTATCTTTTGTTGTTTTATTATTATGGTTGTAATTTCATTATTGTCTCTTTTTAGTGTAATTATCCCTTTAATGTGAAATTGAAATTGCATGATATGAAATTGACTTGAAAATTTGTGGTTTGTCAGTCCGATTTTCGTATATGAAATCCGACTCGCAATCACTTGAAAAAATTGCTAATCCGATCTCCTGCCCAAGATTCGTTTCACGATTTATGTAAAATTGACCAACCCGATCTCATGTGCGAGATATGGTTCGTCAATTTGGGTATCAATATTGCTTGATTTGCTATGGTGTTACTTTAAAATTATTTTTCTTAAAAAAAAAATCCAAAATGTAGGTTAGAATTAGATTTATCTCTTGTTTTAGGGTTTGCATGTTTAGAGTAGAAATTTTATTCTGAATTTAAAAAAAAAAAAAGAAATTAAAAAAATCAAAAATTGAAAAACATCAAAAAATCAAATCAATTAATTTAGGTTGCTAGTTTTTTTTTTACCTTGGATTGCATGTTTAATTATTTGACAATTATTAATTTCGATTTTTTTTTAAAAAATGGAAAAAAGTAAAATATAAAAAAATTCATCATGCATATGTCATATAGAATTAGGGTATCTTTTTGCACGTTATTGCATATTAGTGTAAGATTGCATGTTTAATTTTACTTTCTAACTAATTTTAAGTTTTGATAGATTTTTAGATAGATTGCATTTTAGGATTAGTTTGGTTAAGATAATATTTTAGTTTAAATTAGGATTTGACTCAACCTAATTCCTAATATAAATTGAATAGGATCTTAATCTAGCTAGGTAATTTTCACATTTTTACCTAATTTCGAATTTCATGAAAAAATACAAAAATGTCTTAGAATAAATTAGTTTTATTTTCTAGGATAAATTGCATTTTTTCAAGGAAAAGAAAGAAAAAAAAAAAAAATGTCATGTACACGTCATTAGGAGTAGATTCATTGAAATGCATGCCATTTAGTGGTTGTTGCTAGGCCCATTCAATTAGAAATTGCATGTCATCAGAAGTAGGTCATTTAGTTAATATTGCATTGCATATTACATGATTTTCATTAAATAAGTGAAAAAGAAAAAGAAAAATTGCGTGTTAATTAGAAATCATATCTAGGACCGTTGATATAAATTCTGATCTAACAACGCAGATGCTTTCGTTGCCCTGAGGTTAGTTTTGCAATTTATTCATTGCTTTTTATCTGAGTGTTAAATTGGTGGTTTACGCACCCGTATGATCACCTCACATGTTAAGAAAGTAGATTTAAAATCAATCCAAACTGCCTGTCAAATATTTTTTTCAAAATAAAAGAGAAAGGTACCAAAAGGGAGTTAGAGAAATCTAGCGTAATCAAGTCCCCAAACTCATAAATCTCTGGTTCGTAGGAGTAAAGTAAATCTCCCGTTACTTTACTTGAGTTTCTAATCGACCCACCAAAAAATAGATTAGTGGCAACTCCTAAATAAAATCTATTTGTATGTTAAGAATCTGAACATGAATTGATATGGGCTTGAGAGAGCCCGAGTTAAGTCTAGGCTTAACAATCCATTAGCCAAACTCTAGGTGGTTCACCCGAAAAATTAGGTCGCGACAGCCCTCTATAGGATTAGTGGATCACTAGGTTAAGTATATCTGAAATGAGGGAGAAAAGAAAGCGGTTAGGATTATTAGGTCATGCCTCTATAAGGGGTTGCTATCTTACATATATGGTGTGGCCGAAAGAACTAGCTTTCCAAGTACTATGTATTTTTGTCATGTCAGATAATGTCTCTAGTTTGCCTAGATGGTTATTATAAAATTATTTGCCAGAATTACGAGGATAGCTTCCAACAAAAAGATCTAATCAGAATTTCATGGAGGAAAACGAGAAGGTCCACATGTTTCTCTTGCTATATCAGTCTAACTTTGCATTTGTCTCATGATTTGTTAGAACATATCTATCATTCTTGTAGAGATACTTTGTATCTAGCTTGTCACACATGCAATAGGACCTTTGTGGATATGCTGGCATACAGTTCTAAATAGGCTTTGTCCATTGACAAGCTACATGCCTTAATATAGGTCTGCATGCAGAGAGCCTCTGCATTCAGGAAATAGAAAGGGCGAGGGAGAGAGACTGAAGAGCTGGGTAGAGTCTATTCGAGGCGTTTGATTGTTTTGAGTCCTCTTCCCAAGTGCCAATTGTAGATTTTCGGATCTGCAGGGTTCCTGTAAGCTGTGTTCTTGTTACTCGATAGAAGTTTGAGCTTCTTAGTAATGTAACAACGTATCATGAGGTATCTCAGCCTAAGAACAGTGATTTTAAATTTATTGGTCCCATGTAACTTTTTCAAATAGAGTGAAGTAGTATGACTAAGTTTGTCATACTGCATTGGGTTTGGAAACTGATTGAAATAGTTAAAATCTTGCTACAATTTGCAAATCTTGTCCATTTGGAGTGATTTCTACCTTTTTTCTGATGAGTTGATTGTGAATGCAAGGGGGCTTAGCTGCCTTGTGTCTATGAAGCATTGGCATGTTCCATATTTAGTCCCTTTTTAGTTCTACTGCTTAGCTTTTTAAGCCCTTGTTTGCTATAGGCAAGGAATGTCAATTTCGGTACTCTAGGTTTGAAGTCTGATGCTTCTTTTGTTGTGATGTCAATATGATCGGGTGTTCAACAAGGGAAACCTAGCAGTGATTAGTAAAAATCAATCATAAAATATCCACACCAAACTCTGTTTTGAAGACATACAAATTGGCTATTCAGTCAGAAGGATGAAATTCATACTCTTTATAAGTTGTTGCCGTGTTATCTTATTGATGGTCAAAAGAGGAAGGTGATGGTGTCATTTGCAAGCAAATTAAAAAACCTTTGGAATCGATTGTGCAAGCTATTCAACAAGAAAATCCAGTGGAGCAGCACAGGGTTACTCTTTATGCAGCAAGAGTAGAGCCAAGAGAGTTGTCACCAACTTGAGGTCGTTGTATTTACTTCTCTAAAGAGGGAGATTTCCAATACGATGAGGGGAGCTGAAATTTCTTAGAGAGGAAGATCGAGGCCCTTGCCTACCTCCACTCCAATCACATAAAAAATCCATTTATTTGTTATCTGACCAAAATCAAGACAAAACAATCATTAAGGTGCGCAAAAATTGATGCCAGGTTTTACTAGAATAATGCCATAGAGATTAAGACCTAATATTAATTGACACCCAAAGTAATACCACGGAATCTTGCCGGATGTTTGGATGGCTCCATTAACTTAAATTTGATTTATAATTTGTGGGATTATTTGACGAGAGTGCTCTCGAAAGACTTGCCAACTCATAATATGAATAACCACTATCATGAAAATTGAAATGTTCCTAGTTAAACATTCTTAAAATGGCTAAAGAGTACTGTTAACAAAATCGGATTTTATAAATCAATTTAATATGCTCTCTCCTTTGTATCTAGCATTACTAAATTTAATAACCACAACACCAGAGCGTCCTTGAACAAAAAGGAGCAAGAAATTATGCTAAAAGAAAAGAGACTGACCAGTTCGACAATGAATGTCTCGCTGAGGCCAATCATGCAAGCTCTGGAGTTCCAAACCTCGGCAGTTCTTGTGAATCCGAGAAATGGAGCCTGGAACTTGGGCTCTACTTTCGGCACTTCCACCCACGCTTCCAGCAATCCAAAATGAACTGAAATTCTTGAAAGAGAGAGAGAGAGAGATGATGGTACCCCAGGAGGGAGCTTGGCAGCTTGGACCCTGAGAGAGAGGGGCTTTCTGGAGGCTTGGTTGGGACTCTGGATGTCACACCCCAAAACCAATAAGAATGGGGATGACACGACCGTCCTTCGTCCTGAAGAACGCAGCCTCAAAGCTTCTAGAATCCAACTCCTAAAAGTCCCCACAACCATATCGCTCTCGTACCTACTCATCGTTAGTCGAGAAACCTGAAAAAGATTGGAAAATAGAGGAATGAGCAACCATAGCTCAGTGAGTAGTGCATCTCTTCTAAGCGGATCGAGCACCCACTATGCATATTTACAAAACCAAACCGCAACTCTTTTAACCCAAATCTAGGATGTAACAAACATACAGTAAAAAGAATAAGTTACATACGCTTCAACATAGCTATATTTATAACAAAAATAATCATTTCATAATAACATTGAAATAAACATCAATGGTCTAATCCACTGATCAATCTCATTAATTCACATGCCAATGGTCCATTCCATTGGTTAATCTCATACCACACCAAACCCAGAAATTTAACAAACATTCAAGGCCAAAATATAACATTTCTTACTTTAACACAATATGTTCAAAGCAAAAATATTTAAGATAATAATAGACAAATGCTAATGGTCTAACCCATTGGTCAATTTCATAAAACATGTATCAATAGTCTATTCCATTGATTAATCTCATCAAACCACACATCGATAATCTAAACAAATTACATGTCGATGGTCCATTCCAACGACTAATCTCAAATTACATGTCGATGGTCCATTCCAACGACTAATCTCAAATTACATGTCGATGGTCCATCCCATTGACCCAACTTATATCACATGTCAATGGTCTACTCCATTGACCAATCCATTGCTCAATATCAAGCCATGGTCACGATACAACGCCTGGTGACGAGATGACCAAGATTCCCCCCTTAGCAAGGTCTCCACCTATTATTAGCCGGTGACTCGGCCCACAATGATATCCTAGAATAGTATGCATATACCCACAAGCCCCTCTCTAGGCTCACAGCGATATTGAGCATCCACATCAATCCAGAACAACACCATCCATAATTCTCAAACCAAATCCATAAAACATTTTATATATCATGAAAAGATTTTGCAACTCAACTTATCCGCCAGAAATACTTTTCATAAAACATTTTCAAATAATTTCAAGACCCGGCTCATAAATCAATTTCAAATCAAATACATTTCAAAAAGCTTATCACAAATCAATATCTATATAACCTTCCATAAATCATCTCAAAGTCGAGCTTTCCATGAATTGGTTTCACAAACCCAAAACATGTAATATTTCTCAACTTCGTTCATCAAACAGAATATATATTCATAAAATGTTCTCACACTATTTTCAAATATCAAAACTTAGTAAATGCCCAATCTAACTTTTATGCAATAAACATGCTTATTTATAACTCATAAAATATCAAATCTTTACCATTTTGAAGACACGAGCTTATAAATTCTTAGAAGAGATAGCACCACTCACCTAGGAAAGTCGAAAATCAACCTATGTGGTTACTTGAGCCAACGCACTCGTATTCCTATTAATAAAACGAAAACTGTTAAAATATGTCTCGAGTTTAAGCACAATGCAAAATTATGAATATTCTAAATTGGATGTATTGCGAATGTTCGAAATCGAGCAAAGAAGATCCGAAGATCAACTTCCCAAATTTGAATCTGCGTTGGAGAGTCTGGCTACTAAAATAGGAAAGTCCAACTTTGACTAGGACTTGGATTTTGTTTAAAATATACAAAGATATGTTTTGGATAGGAAACAAAATCCTATGAGAAGTTGGTAAAAGAATAAGGGTTTTACTTATATATAGACTTGAGGCCGTGGGTGATAGAGGTGGATCACAAATTGTCTTGAAGCGCCGCGTGAGTGCTTGGTGTTCCGCCATTAATCGTGAAGAATTGGTCTTGAAGCACCGCCTCGTTGTCGAGTGCTTGGGAGGGATTTTCTTTGTCATAAATTACATCGAAGAAGGTTTAGTGTTGAAGCCAATTAAATCTTGTGGTAAGATTTGCATGTAATTCCTTTGTGAGATTGAGAGATTATTTCTTGAGGAATTTCGAGGCTAAACACTGTGTGTGTTATTTGGTGTAATTGGGACTGAGGAAACACCAAGAGAGTGTTTGAGTGACTTGAGTGTGTAATCTCCTTGTATCGCTTGATCTATAGTGAAATTCGATGCTGCTCTTTCTGTAGACGTAGGTCTTTACAACTGAACCACGTAAATCTAGTGTCCGATTTATTTTCTTTTTCTGTCTATATTATTGTTCGATCGCTCGCCTTATCGCAACAAGTGGTATCAGAGCCAGGCTTGGCTAAGTTGAAGCGAATAGATGGCGACAGAAGAAGTAAAAGTGAGAATCGACAGATTTGATGGGAAGGATTTTAGTTTCTGGAAGATGCAAATTGAAGATTATCTTTATCAGATGAAATTGCACTTGCCCTTGTCTGGGGAGAAACTAGAGACGATGAAGCAAGCTTATTGGGATTTGTTGGATAGATGAGTTATGGGTGTTATTCGGCTAACGTTGGCTCGTAACGTCGCATTTAACATCTTGAAGAAGAAGACCACTGCTGATTTGATGCAAGCCCTGTCGGATATGTACAAGAAGCCCTCTGCGATCAATAAGGTCTGTTTGATGCGACATCTATTTAATTTGAAGATGAGCGAAGGTGCGTCAGTTGCTGATCATATTAATAAATTTAATGTAATTGTTAGTCAATTGAGTTCAGTTGAGATTGACTTTGAATATGAGGTACGTGCTTTGATTCTATTATCCTCATTACCTGATAGTTGGAATACTACTATTACTGCTGTTAGTAATTCCTCTGGGTCAACAAGTTTGACGTTTGATGGGGTTCGAGATTTGATTCTAAGCGAGGATATTCGTAGAAGAGACTCTAGCCAATCTGTTTCTACTACTTTAGTAGTTGAAAATAGAGGAAGATCTATAACACGTGTGGGTAAAAGTAGTATCAATATGAACAGACGTAGTCAATCTAGGACTGCTAATGTTATCTGTTGGAGCTGTGGTAAGAGGGGGCATCTTAGAAGGGATTGCCTTAAGTTGAAGAATGAGAAGGGTAAGGAAATTGTAGTTGATTCTGTAGATAATGTTGCAACTGTAGCAGATAATGCCGATTATGTCCTGTCTATCACTAATGATTCATCGTTTGATGGATGGATTATGGATTCTAGTTGTTCTTTTCATATCACTTATCAGTGCACGGGTAATGGTAAAGTTCACAATGCTAAGTGCGATGTTGTGGGTGTTGGTAATGTTAAAATCAGAATGCATGATGGCATTATGAGGACATTGAATGGAGTGAGGCATGTTCAAGAGTTGAAGAAGAACTTAATTTCCTTGGGTGCCCTAGATTCAGCTGGTTGCAAGTATTCTTTAGAAGGTGGAGTTCTAAAGGTTGTTCGAGGTGCCTTCGTGATAATGAAAGGAATCAAGCACGGATGCCTGTATAAACTTCAATGTGAGACAGTAACAAATTTTGCTGCAGAGACGTCGAATGCATCTGTTCGAGAGTCTATTGACTGCTCAAGGAAGACCTAGATGTTTGTGCCAATGCACAAGTTTGATGGTGATGTCAGGATCACGCGGTTGGGAGCTTTGATCGAGACGGAGACTAGTAAGTCGATCAAGCATGTGCGAACTGACAATAGCATGGAGTTCTGCTCGGAGCTGACAAATAAATTATGCATGAAAGAGAGAATAGTGAAACACCGCACTAATGCCAGTAAATCACAACAATTTGCAAAATTGATGAGTAGAATATTACTAGAGACGGCCTGTAAAATAATCTCTAGTGTTGATATTGCTAGGAGAATCCTAGCTGATGTGCTTAGTACGATAAGCTGTCTGGTGAATAAATCCTCATCAACTGCTATTGAATGGTGGACTCCTGAAGAAGTGTGGTCAGGCAACGTTGCTGATTATTCTATCATTAGAATGTTACGTTGCCCGTATTATTTTTGAGTGAGTGATGGTAAGCTCGATGGGAGGGCAAGGTGCATATTCCATGGCTATGCACAAGGTGAGCGAGGCGATCGGTTGTGGTGCCTAGATATAAATTTACCTATTAACAACAAAGAAGTTACTTTTGACGAGTCTCCAGTACTTCTGGCTAGGAGTGATTATAGCAGTATTCAAACGGATCTGAATGATGTTCAGCTTGAGGTGGAGTTGCGACTAGAAACTCCTGAGGTAGTGAGTATGAGTACTACCAAAGTAATCGACACAGATGGTGCTCATAGCGAGGTGGAACTTGTAGAGCCAATGGTTGCTGTAACTGCTGAAATTAACAAGGTACGTATTCAATCTCATGACAGATATTGATGCAACAATAGTTTTGCTTTATCTACGGTTAAGGAGGTTATGTCGGAAAATCCTTGCGAAGTAGTTAAAGGTGCATATGGAGTCGGTATTCTGATGAGGTCCTCGGTTATAGCGAAATTCAAGCAAAGCTTGGACTTGGACAATATCTATGGCGGTTGAGCCTATCGGGGGCTAAGTAGCAGTAGAGTTTGAATTTTTGCGAAGCGATTTCGACTTAACTCAAACGTTGAGCCAAGGTGGAGATTGTTAAAATATATCTCAAGTTTAAGCCCAATGCAAAATTACGAATGTTCCGAATTTGATATGTTGCGAATGTTCGAAATCGAGCAAAGAAGATCCGAAGATCAACTTCCCAAATTTGAATCTGCGTTGGAGAGTCTGGCTACTAAAATAGGAAAGTCCAACTTTGACTAAGACTTGGATTTTGTTTAAAATATACAAAGATATGTTTTGGATAGGAAACAAAATCCTATGAGAAGTTGGCAAAAGAATAAGGATTTTACTTATATATAGACTTGAGGCAGTGGGTGATAGAGGTGGATCACAAATTGTCTTGAAGCACCGTGTGAGTGTTTGGTGTTCTGCCGTTGATCGTGAAGAATTGGTCTTGAAGTGCCGCCTCGTTGTCGAGTGCTTGGGAGGGATTTTCTTTGTCGTCAATTACATCCAAGAAGGTTGTGTTGAAGCCAATTAAATCTCGTGGTAAGATTTGCGTGTAATTCCTTCGTGAGATTGAGAGATTATTTCTTGAGGAATTTCGGGGCTAAACATTGTGTGTGTTATTTGGTGTAATTGGGGCTTGGGAAACACCGAGAGAGTGTTTGAGTAACTTGAGTGTGTAATCTCATTGTATCGCTTGATTTATAGTGAAATTCGTTGCTATTTCTCCCCGTGAACGTAGGTCTTTACAACTTAATCATGTAAATCTGGTGTCCGATTTATTTTCTTTTTTTGTCTATATTTCTCAACTTCGTTCATCAAACAGAATATATATTCATAAGAAGTTCTCACACTATTTTCAAATATCAAAACTTAGTAAATGCCCGATCTAACTTTTATACAATAAACATGCTTATTTATAACTCATAAAATATCAAATCTTTACCATTTTGAAGACACGAGCTTATAAATTCTTAGAAGAGATAGCACCACTCACCTGGAAAGTCGAAAATCAACCTATGTGGTTACTTGAGCCAACGCACTCGTATTCTCATTAATAAATCGAAAACGATATTAAAACCAAGTAATATGCTACTCTCCAACTAACGACTCGACTAAATTATGATTATAAAAAAAACACCTATGGGCTAATAAATCACTCAACCAAAACAATTACTCAAAGCCATCCATAGCGCGAAGCTTGAGCACGAAACTTCATCATGCCATAATTTTCTCCACTGAACTCCGTTTCAAGTGTATTTATAATCAATGGAAAGCCCCTCCAACATACTACAAGAACCCCAATTTAGCCAACCCGAAATAAAGCTGAAAATCAACAAAATATGGCCCCAAAGTCCTGGTCGCGCACTGTTCATCACGCGCGATAAACTTCAAAATTTTGTTTTGGGCAAACCGTGAGCTCAAATCATGATCTGTAAAGTCCCACAACTCCACAACAACCCAAGCTATCATTTCTACCAAAATACATAGCTCAATGACTCAAAAATCATACTTCACTGCTCGATATTTCTAAAATTCCGAATTTGTAAAGTCCAAGATTACTCTTATTGAATGAACGGGCGGCACGAGCACTTACCGGGCATTGCATTACGTAGTTAAGGTGGCTTGGCAAGGCTCCCATGATGAGAACGCACGAAACCCTCTTTCTTCTTCTTCTTCTTCTTCTTCTTCTTCTTCTTCTTCTTCTTCTCCTCTGCCTCTCCTTTCTTTGAGCGAGAGCTCTCTGCTCTCCCTTTCTCTCTCTCCTCCTTTTTCTTTCTCTCTTTCCCTTTTATCTCCTCTTTTTCCCCCTTTTTTTTTCTTTTTTTTCCCTTTCTTTCCTTCTCTTTCTCCTGAAGGCTCTCGGTCCCTCTCCTTCTTCTTTCTTTTTTTTATTTTATTTTATTTTTTTTACTGGGTCAAAACCCATATTTTACACTGGAAGTTGAGGAACTGGTAATGGTGGCGGCCTCCATGGAAGATCTTCGAAGCTCTGTCGTGGGAACTAGAGAAGGAGATGAGTGGATGGTAAAAGAAGCAGCCGTCTCTCTCTCTCTCTCTCTCTCTCTCCGGTCCTCTAGGAACTTCTGGTTTGTTGGCTACTTGTTTTCTCCCACATTCCCCTATCTATTAGAAAATGTGGACGATCAGTCCCTGAATGTACACTGATTCTTCATTTGGCCCTCATATTCATAGTTTTCACAATTGAATCCCCATAAACTTGAAATGTTTCCTAATTAAGTCTTTAGTCGTCGATTCCAAATCCCCGTCAAAATTTTTGGTATGTGAAACAAAAAAGTTGGTGTCGTAAGGGGCAATCCAATTTGCACCAATCAAATTGCATATACAACGGTTGGAAAAAAGCTTCTAAACAAACTCTCAATGACTTTTAGGTTTCTAGCACTACTGATTATTTTCACATCAAAAGTCTGTTTGCACCACTAGCTTTAATTTAACAGAGTTGGAAGATGAAGTGGATTAGAAAAGTCTAATCAAGAACATGGTTGCCTAAATTATAAGCTCGAGGATCTCATTAAGAAATCATCCAAGTAGCACAACATGAAAATTGATTAATCTTTTTTTTATGCATCATTTAAAAAAGTTGTGGCATGGCCATATAGTCATTGGATGATTCTGGACTTAAACAAATGTCTGGCGTGGAAGCTCGTGAGCCGTGGATTCGCTAATGGATGGACATGTGAGTCGGGGTCCCAACGTGGATAAGGAGATCCACCTGAGATGTCATGAATCTTGACCCAGATTTGTGGACCACAAAATTACTGGGCAAAAGGGGAAAATGTTTATAAAAAAGAAAAGAAAAATAAAAGGCCATGGAATAGAGGTTAAAAATTCTAAGTGGCAGTTGATCAACCCATTATTATATAAATACATAAACTTTAACCATTGAGCGTTGCTTAAAGCTTTTGTTCAAGTCCCTCGAAATTCCATTTCGTTATATATCTGACGAACTATTGGGAAAAGTAAATTATTTTCTTCTAAAAACTAGCAAATATTGCACACATGAGTGGTTTAAAAGGAAAAAAAAAAAAAAAAAAAAAACGAATTAAATTTGCGTCTAAAGTGATGAATATGAAAATGAATTTGGGAAAGATATTTAAATGGTAGAGAGATGACAAACTTAAATTCAATTTTGGAAAGGAAGATATTTATTAATTCACTTGATAATCATCTTGACTAATTAATTTATATTGTTTATTATTTGTTGGACCATAAAATGATAACATGCCTTAACCATCCACATAGCATTCAATCTATTTTAACTTATTATGTTTAAGATTGAACATTAATCATAGAGATGTCCAAAATAATACGAATATGAAGAAGTCCATATGCTTTTTAGAAGAAAATTTAAAGCTACAGGATTTGTTTTTGGTTATGGATGACAAGGGTGGGGAGGGCAACCAACACAGTACGCGTTTTAGAGTTATTACAAGGGTCGCACTCTGTCACGTGAATTTTTTTCAAGATTGGGATAACCAAATACTCAATTATTTTGAATAGTAAATAAATTTCAATGGAGGGTGATTAATGATCAATTAAGCGAATGAATTATGATGTGCTTTGAAGTCTCAAGGACATTGCAAATTTTGAATTATTAATTATGTACATATAATAGATTGAAGTTAACGAGGAAATTGCATGAAATGTTATTGAATCGGAACATAGGGCTTACATTCTTGAAGGCGTGTTTTCTCGATGATTGAAACCGAACATGAACAGCTAATGAAGATGACTTAAATGCGTAAAGAAAGTGAAAACTGACCAAATACGACCAAAATGCTTTTATAGAGGAAGATGAATCCTGGAATCAAGAAACCTAATCTAATTCGAAATCCAAACTCAAACTCGAGCAGAACCTAATCTATTTCGATCTGCTATAAATGATATTCTCATATTCGTATTTTCAAAGTCAAAGGGTTCCATCTTCAAAGATGTTTACTTTGCTAATGATTATTATTTTTATAAAGTGACATTGTAATTTCGTGATCATCTATCATTTATTCTTCTTATGTCTTTATATGGATGATCCGGTTATGTCTTATGGCATTTCTCCATAGAAATTTATAATATTCTGGGCTTAGGGATCATTTGCAATTGCTTCCGATTCCTTAGTGACGGTTTATCCTGAATCGATGGTACTCCTTGACATAATCTTTAACTTTTGTTCATGCTTTGAGTCAAGAAATCGTCACCATTGTTTCATACTTCACTTGAATTCTATCCATTGAAAATTTAGGCTCGATAAACTGATTGATCTTGTCAGTCAAGTGTATTGATATGGTCTAGTTTGGGCCATTCTCTTCTTTATGTTTGAGCCTAATTTTTGGGTCTGATGTCAAAATACTTGCTATAGAATGTTTGATTTGAACTATAACAACTCAGTTCACTGATGACTATACAAACCAATCACAGCCTGTGATGTCCTCAGGCTGCAACGGTATTTGATCCTTAAGGCCCGCCACACCCAACATCCTGGTCCTTGTGCTATATCATTGTGGAAGTGAGTATCTAACTCCATCTTAACTTAACTTAAAATGATGCACACTATATACCATAGATATCAACTGGGCACTTTTTATTTACATATATTTTGTTAGACGATGTTTGTCGGTACATCAAAAGCCAAAGTTTTCTATATTGACTATATCCCAAAAAAAAAAAAAAAATGACCGACTTTTCCTTTAGTCATCTACAACACCATCTGTCTTCAAGTGCCAGTGTCCAAAAATTCACCGTTGTCTTCCCGTCCTTCGCTACTCTATCCCACTTGAGCCTCCATCATCATCCTCTAGCAACGGTGGCAGGGGTCCCATGGTACGTCCATCCCTCCGGACATACAGGTTCACAAACTCCTTATACACAGGACCTGAGGGGAGGCCGGTGTCGATCGTCAGTATCACCCGTATCCGGATGAAAGTGAGTCCTATTAGATCAAGGTCAAGATGCTCCAATTGTTCCCATCGCAGATCGACGGGAATGCCATAGAAGGTACCGGAAGACACGGGCAGCAGCGGCATTTTTATCACTCTATAATATGTTAGCCCCACGAGGGGTGAGTACAACTACCCAGCAATCAAAATTCTACTAAACTATATTACGTAAAACTATCATCATCTAAGTACAACTACACAGCCAAAGCAATGAGTGTGCATAAGTTCAAAAGAATCTCAAACAACACAATACAATGAAACATTTAGATGTTTAAGAAGCTTAGTTTATCACGACTCACTACCACCATCTTCCAAAGGACTAATGTTTGCGTCCCTCCAGGTATATCGCACCCTACCTAGCATCACGAAGGCTTCCTGTTCCATATTTTAGTCAACGGGCATCCGGAGCGTGTTACGTTACACCTCCAGGCATCTCGCACCCCACCTGGCATCACAAGGAACCTTCGG
This sequence comes from Eucalyptus grandis, assembly GCF_016545825.1. Classification (NCBI taxonomy): domain Eukaryota; kingdom Viridiplantae; phylum Streptophyta; class Magnoliopsida; order Myrtales; family Myrtaceae; genus Eucalyptus; species Eucalyptus grandis. The sequence continues at coordinate 40,758,808 of NC_052622.1, read as the reverse complement.
GGCTCACCATGACAATGATGTCCCCATGCATCCAAAACGTGTTGCATCACCCTTCCAGGCATCTCGACACTTGGGGAACCTCCAGGGCTTACCAGTCCCTAGACTTCCGGGGCATTACCACTACGATCCTCTAGGCAACCCGACACCCGAGGCATCGTCGTCCCAGGGGTCCGGTGGCATCAATAACACATCAACCATGGTGTAGCAGTCAAACCATTTTAAATGCCAAAATCGTTCGAGTGGTCAATGCATGAGAATTACATAGATTTCAAAATCCTCAATTTATAAGACGAACCTTAGTGCAACAAGTCTTTAAAAAAAATTATGTCAAGCTCATATTAATCAAATCAACTCATAAAATTGAAAGCATGATACCGAATCCATAAAATCCATTTTCACGTTTAAATCTCAAATGTTTTTCGAAATTCACGGGTGTAGGCTCAAGACGTACTTGTGTTCAAGATTTAACATCCATACGTAATAATTTTCATCAAAACCACGAACATTTCTCAAAATATTGGAATTGACACATCGGCGGTCAATGATCTCAATTTTGACCCTAAAGTTTTCAAAGTAGTTCACACACATAAAATCTTAGAGCTTCGAAATATCGGAAATTAGCACGTACGTGGCCTCCAATTCGGACTTGACCACAACAGTTATAAAATCGTTTCCTATATAGCTCAAAATCAACGCGATAGCCTCCAAGTTCACAATTCAGCGAGTATACCAAAATAATCTTAACATATGGGACAATTTCACCAAGGAACGACATCATTCACGTCTTATAGGTTAGTAGATATCGACTTGCCTCTGATTTGGTGGTGTCAATGGCAAATGAACCGCGACGGTAGTTAAGATCACGGCTAAGGAAACCGGTGGTGTTGTGGTGTGGTCGGCGGCGAATAGCAGGGAAAGGGTGAAATGGCAAGGGATTTCCTATCAATGCTTGTGGATGAACGTTGGAAAATTGAGCTAAACGAAGTCTTGTGACATCCTGAATTTTTAGATTTTGCTTTCAATTAAAAGAATTGGGCCTTTCATCGACGCACTTATAGTGCTATTCTCTGAGCTGATCACTCACGAGATAACTAGACTATCTTGTGAAGCCGTTAAGGGATTTTAATGCAATAGACTTGAGAATTCGACCAAGAATCAACTCCTCGACCATGCTGATTTGCAAGGGTCATTACGACACCGTCAAAATTGATCAGAGACCAGAGATAGGTCGATTCGATAGAGGTATGTGATTAGTGTGGGGTGATTCCACTTAATTGCAAAATATATGTCGAACAGTACTAGACCAATTTTTCTGTCATTTTCGTACCATGTGTTCGTATTTGAAACCTCGAGACTTTCACGACAACCAAGAGTCGTCAATGTGTCGAAAATGTACAATGTGGCTCGAAAATAATCGACCACGGGTCAATTGTACTAAAAATTCCTAAAAGCTACCCCGTAGGTTAGGTCACACTAAAATCGCACCAGATTGAAAATAACTGCGAATTTGAATCCGATTTCAGAAATTGAAAGTTATGTTATGTCACGATTTATTTTAGGAACATCGACTCATCCTCCAAAGAATTTTCAGCGAGCCCGAGATTTTTACGGAAAATCGATTCGGACATTTTGGAAACGAAAGGAAATTCAGATGGGCCAAATTGAAGGGATTTTGACTTCAAACCAAGCTACTTGGTGAAAGAAAATTGTAGAAATTGCGTAGCCTTTTTCTTCAACAAAATGGACATCAAATGGGAAATTGGTGAAGAATTGAAGCTCATTTTGTGAAATTTGGAGCCTAGGATGGGGGCTGGAATTTTTGCTTCAAATTAATTTATTGGTGGGAATTAATTTGCAAGAAAGTAATAAGGGGGACCAAGGGATAGACATAGTGGCTTTTGGTGGAACAAACATCAATGAAAGATATTTATTTTGTTGACTTTGCCCCCCATCGGCAGCTTCTCAAGCACGCCACCACCGTTCCCTTCTTCCTTCACACGCCTCAATCAATCGACTCCCTCCTCTCTGTAGCTTCTGTTTTATTTTCATTCTGTGCACATTCCTCTGCAGCCCACGCTCTCAGTTTTCCCCCTCCACCGAATCCCCCAGCCGCTGCCACACGTCCACTGAGTCAACCTTCACCCGTCAAAGCCCAAGTGTCGACCCTGCAGCTTCATTCCTTCATTCTGCTCCACCGAAGCAGCTCACGCTAGCCCACAGCTTCCACCGATTCTTTGTAGCAGCCCACTAACGGAGTCCATTAGCTTCTTCGGTGCCAGCTCCATTCCCCCGACAGCAGCTGCCACGTCTAAGTCAACACCACAACAAAACCCCAGTAATTTCTTCACGTTGACGCCAGCAGCTCCATCCAGCGTCAATTCCAGCACCCACACGTCCCCACCGAAGTAGCTCTCTCCTTCGTCCGTGTCTCTCGTTGCCGCAGCCAGCTCCAATTCAGCCCGTATCTTCATGGCCCAGCCCATCCTCAGCCGCGTGCAGCCCACATGAAGCCGAGCCCAACAGCCTGCGCATCTCAGCCCCACTGATCGAGCCCAGCAGTTTTGCTGTAGGCTTGCAAGGCCTTTTTGGCCCGGTCCGAGCTCTGTCGGCACCACCGCAAGCTCAAGTTTCAGCCACCGTCACGCCGCCATCGCGGTGAAGCGGTTTTCGCGCTAAACCGGTGAGTTTATGCACTAAACTCTACTTAGGATGCTAATGATGTTTAAGGGGTGCTTAGTTTAAGTTAATTAGGGATTATGTGGTTAGTTAGATTAGATTAGTGATTTAATTAGTTAATTATGCATGTTAAGTGGTTAGAGTAGCACAATTAGAGATTAGATAAGTTGTATTATTTATGTAGATTGGTTCAGGAATTTTCCGGGCCCGTTTCGGTATTTAATTAGGCATTTCCAGCCTAAGTTAGCATTTTTGGTATTTAAATTGAATTATTTAATTAATTATGGTAATTATTTAATTATTAAATATTTTTCGAAAATTAGACCAGGATAGCCAAGTGACCGAATTTCGTGCCCATTGCAATGGTGTGGTTAATTTCTGCAATTGAGCATTACTTTGTGCAAATTTAGTGTTGATTGGAATTTTGTGTATTTAATTCCAAAATTAGTGAATTTCAATATTTATTCAAAAAATCTCGAGTGTCGGATTTTAACATCAAAAATAGTTTTATATACTATATAAAACAATGGGATTTTAAATTTGAGGATATTAGTTTATCTTGTTCGAATTGCCCGTGTATCCATACACGACTATTTTACCGTGTATTTCTAATATGAAGAAAATAGGCTAGGTTCACCATTTTAATTGAGGTATTTGAGTGCAATGCATGGTGTCTTGGGCTAAGATTGAATAGTCATGTGTTGATTAATGGAACCCGTTCCGGGCTGTTAAGTTGGACGTTACCCTTATATGGGACGCTCCTAGACAAGAGGAAGCTGGTTGCAGTAGATTCTAGACCTATGCTTCTTCGAGAAAGCCATCTGATACAGACATAATTGTGCTCAATGGGGTGAGATGACATTTGGCAATGCCAGAATACCACCGAACAGAGAGTAAGCCGTGCTATAAGTTGAGATCAAAACTAGGAATGCATGATTAATTGAGCTAAATGCGCCAAATTATGGGACAAAATTGTGTGGCACGGTATGGGACGTGTCATAACAATTTGGCCATATAATTAGGACCCCTGTGCTTATTTGAAATTTGACTGGGGCGTTCCAATTGAGCTTGATTGCTGCTCATGTTTTTGTGACTATTTGTGATATGAATTGTACTGACCTGTATGGTAGATCTGAGACGAGGTAAGTCTTTGTGATTGTATGATTATGTGGTTAGGATGCCCCTTGGCATATTACCCTTCTAATTGGGGTTTAGAGCATGAACTCGATGAGATTTATATCTCACCCAGTTGTGAGCTAAATCTTTTTCAGGGTTGTAGAATGGAGGATCTGAAGCCGAGCTGAGGTGTGACATCCTGAATTTTTCAGTTCTGCTTTTAATTAAATTAATCGGGCATTTCATCGACGCGCCTATAGTGTTATTCTCACAGCTGATCACTTGTGAGATAACTAGACTATCTGGGGAAGTCACTAGGAATTTTAATGCAATAGACTTGGGAATTCGACTAGGAATTGGCTACCATGCTCATCTATTGACGTCATTACGGCACAAATATAAGTCGATTAGAACTTAGAGATAAATCGGTTCAACTGAGATGTGTGATTCAACATAGGTGATTCCACTAAATTACAAAATTCTCTTTGACTGGCACTAAACTGATGTTTCTATCGTTTTGGTACCCTGTGTCCATTTTTGAATCCTCGAGATTTTCACGACAATCGAGAGTCACCAATGTATCAAAAAGGTTCATTGTGGCTCGAAGAAAATCGACCACAGGTCATTTGCACTAAAAAATTCTGAAAGCTACCCAGTAGCTTAGGTCACGCCAGATTGAAATTAACTGCGAATTTGAATCCGATTTCAAAAATTGAAAATTTTATCATGTGACGAGTCATTTTAAGAACGTCGACTCAGTTTTTGAAGATTTTCTGCAAACCAAGGTTTTGGCGGAAAAAGTCGAGATGGGGCCATTTTCGATTCGGAAATTTCAAAGACCATTTTTAATCGCAAAATTGGCAGGAAAAATGTCAATTTGATCGAGGACTCGATAATTGAATTTTTAGGAACCGATTGAATTGATTCGAAGAGAAATTGAATGGGAATTGTGCCAATTCCAAGTAAGTTCGTATCTCCCCCATGGACCCAACCTTTGGACCATTTCAATGTCTTCTAGAAGGAGTTTTGTGGCTACTATTTGCTGAGGAAAGCCAGCTGCATGGTGGGACCAAGCTAGGAGACAAGAAGATGAGATAGAAGCCTTGGTGGTCCCCTCCATAAAGCAAACTAGTTCCCTCCTCCTTTCCCTTCCATTTCCATCAACCGAGCCCTTCATCTTCTTACAGCTTGAAGCCTAGCAAACCCAAAAAACCTTCCAGCCTCTCCTCTACCCCCGTCGACGCCGCTTGCCATTCGTCGGACCGCCCTTCGCGCACCGCTCGCTCGCTCGCATGCCCGTCACACCTCGCGAGTCCTCCACGCAAGCCAACGTCCCAATTTCTTTGTCCTTGCCTACTCGTGCGTCCAAAGGTCCCGACCAACTCCACCAGCCACCGTATGCCGTCGCCAGAGCTGTTGGGTCACTCGCTTGCCACTATCAAGCACCACTGAGCACCACTAAAGCCTCGCTAGTCCTTAGTCCCCTGAACCACACCACCGGCCAGCTTCTTTGGCCAAGAGCAGAACTGGACAACAATGGGTATTTCAGCCCTATCGGGCCCGTTTTCAAGCTTTTCTAGACCCTGCTTGGCGACCTCACTTTGGAGTTTATCGAGCTTCTCCACGTTCTCGTCGTTTTGATCCGAGCAGATCACTAAACGAGTTTAACTCACTAATCCTTACTTAGTAAGTTAATAGTGTTTAAGTGTTGGTTAGTTTAGACTAATTATGGATTAGGTGGATAATTAGAGTAGATTAACAATTTAATTAATCGTTATTGTATGTTAGGGTGATAGAGTAGTGTAATTAGTAAGTAGACAGTCCGTAGTATTTAATCAACGAGTCTTAGAAATTTTTCCAAGCCCATTTCGATGTTTAATTAGGCTTTACAGGCCTAAGTGAGCATTTGTGGTATTTATTAATTATTTTTCTGTAATTATTTAATTAATTAATTATTTTCTGGAAATTAGACCGGGATAGCTGGTGATCGAAATTTTATGCTAATTACAGTGGTGCAATTTGTTTATTTAATTGAGTATTGGATTGTGCAAATTGAGTTTGTTTTGCAAATTTTGGGTATTTATCTCAAAATTTATTATTTTGGTAATTAATTAGAAAATTACCAGGCGTCGATTTACAACGCCAAAAATGAGTTTATGGATTAATTAAATTAGTGGGATTTTATAAAGTAAAAATATTTTATTTTTGGCTAAGGCCGACCGTGTACCCACACACAAATATTTTTATCGGGTATTTTTAACATGAGGGAAAATAGGCCAAGGTATTATGTTAATTGAGGAATTTAATTGTGAAATACAATGTTATTGGTCATGGGTGAATAACCGTGTGAGATTATGAGTTAGATCAAGAAAATCGTCGAAGTATGGTTGTGCCCACTGGGCGGTAATCAACCCCATAAGGTATCTCATCGATATAGATCATGGTGTCGTCATGGGCTAGTTGGACCTAGAGAAGGCCCTATTCCAGAGTCTGAGATTGCTAGGTCGGTACTGGAGGTTGCTTTTGAGAAAGGCACGCCAGATCCTCCCAGAGGTTTAGTAGTGAACGTAGACCCGGACCTGACAGATCTAGGGTCCCTGGTGTATTTTGAAGGGGACTCGAATGCTTGAGGACCTGTAGCTTATACCCCTTGTTTTATAGACCTTATTTGTATAGACTGTTATTGTATATGACATGGCTTGATATATGTGTATATAAGCATGTTGTAGTTTTCAAAATTTTAGTCCTACTTTCCTATCCCATTGTGTTGTTCTCGGGGATTAATTATCTACTTCCGCATACGCATTAAAATGAATGGGTCAACGATGTGTCCTTGGACAACATTATTTAATCGACCGTGGAGGGATGGGCACGCACTCGGAGGATCGGGCTATGACATCCCCGTTTAATGGTATCAGAGCCTAGTTTAGGGATTGGAGTGATAAAGTGCGATGGGTCATGGGATAGTCAGTAGGCTTGGCTTTTAATTTCATGCTAGTGCATGTTTGTGATAGCTGATTGGTAGAATTGTTTGTATGGAATTAGGAACATGTTATGTAGAAAAGCTACATTATGAGTGATCAGGAGCAAATGACTCCTATGAAGTGTACCATCAGTCCTACAACTCGAGGTAGGACGCCGACGAGGGTTCGGTACCCGAGGAGGTTGTGGTAGAGCATTAGCTGAGGCTAGCGCAAGCGGCGTAGCACCACATCTCGTTGGTGCTAGGGTAGCAGCCCCTGGTGACTCAAGAAATATTAGGATCACGCAAGCGTTGGATGCGATGAGAGAGATGATGGGACAACAAGCCCAAAATCAAGCCGCCGCCTTCACCGCCAACATTGCAGCTGCCGCTATTGCTGCTGCCAATATCGCTGTTGCTGCCGAACCTATCGCCGCACCTACTGAGGTTCTTGCTGGGAACATAGTCATGGATAGAGATAGACCGATCCACAAGTTAGTGGAGTAATTCCTGAAGCTTAACCCGTCAAGGTTCACAGATACTGGAGATCCAAAGACCGCATCTCTTTGGATTCAAGATTTGGACAAGGCTTTTACACTTCTGAGGTGCAATGAGGAGGAGAAGGTTGTCCTGGCAGTATATCAACTGCAGGGTAATGCCAATACCTGGTGGAGAGACACCCGAGGTACTGTGTTTCCGAGAGAAGTAATCCCGACATGGGATGTGACATCCTGATTTTCCAATTCTATTTTCAATAAATTGAGGCGAGCATTTCGTTGGCACGCATATAGTTCTTTTCCCCGAACTGATCACTCATGGGATAACTAGTCTATCAGGTGAAGCCGTTAAGAAATTCTAATGCATCAGACTTGAGAATTTGACCAGGAAACGACCTTTCGACCGAGCTAATCTACAAGGGTCATTATGACACAATTAAAAATCGATTAGAGACCAGAGATAGGTCGACTCGACAGAGGCATGTGATCGAGTGTGGGTGATTCTACCAAATCGCACAATTCTTGTCAATCGGCACTGGACCGGCTTTTCTGTCGTTTGGATACCCTATGTCCATGTTTGAAACCTTGAGATTATCTCGATAACCGAGAGTTGCTAATGTGTCAAAGATGTACATTGTAGCTACCCGGTAGATTGTCAACCATAGGTCAAATGCACGAAAATTTTTAAAAGCTACCCGGTAGATTAGGACGTGCTAATATCGTGCCAGAGTGAAATTAACCGTAAATTGAGATCGAATTCAGACATTGGAAGTCCTATTGTGTCACAAATCATTTTAGGAACATTGCCTTATATTCAGAAGATTTTTCATGTAATCAGAGTTTTGTAGCAAGTTAATCAGAGCATGGCTAATTTGGCTCGAGAAATTAGTAGGCCTGCCCTTGGTCGTGCTTTTGGGACTTAAGTTGGTTCTATGGACAAGCGAAGATGTGAATTGAAGTATGGTGACGTTGCATTAATTTTAGGGACTTCAATTTGGTTCAATTGGAAGAGAATCGAATGGAATTGAAGAATTTTATGTACAAGATTTCATGCCACGGCGGAAAAGGAAATTAGACCCATTGGAGAATTGTTGTGGGAGATTTGAAGTTAGTGGAATGTGAGGTCAGCTTATGTCATGGTTGGGGCCAAAGCAAATGGGGTGTTGACAAGTGTCGAATGCTCATTGGTCCCTAAAAAGCACATCTCACTTCAATCTTCTCCTTCTTCCTTGGAATCTGGTTGGCAAGGGGGGAAAAAGCTGTGCGAAGCTTCAAGTAGGAGCTGCGTCCGCCCGACCGCCCGCTCGGCCACTCGCTCGCCCGTTGCCGGAGCCCGCCGCCGTTGCCGTTCATCCACGCACGCCTCTTCGTCTTCCTACCCGCACACCTCCGTCTCTCTCTCCCTCTTGCTGGCGTCGAGTTCTTCTTCTTCTTCTCTAGTTGTTGTTCGGAACCCACTAGCAAATCTGAAAACGCCAAAGCAGCAGCCAGCAACGCCACTTGTCGCCGTCGCCACCACAGGATCGCTCGCCGTCTCGCACGCCACCGTTGATTGCGCTCGCCCGTGTTCGCCCAACGCCCAACCGTCTCTGTAGGCCTCTGCTCGTGTGTCCCGGGGGCTGTTCAGCTAGCTTAGGCCGCGGATCGACCACCTCTAGCCACCATTTGTCGCCACCTCAACCCGCCGAAGCTCCGCCTAGCCTTTGCCGCCTTGCTCGCCTCAACTAGCCGCCATCTCCCCCTCCGTCGGCGTCAACCAACAGCCAAGAAAATGGGTATGTCAGCCCGGTTTTTGCCCATTTTGGTCGGCTTCCCAACCTCGGATGCTTGGCCCACTTTGAAGAAATTGTTCCCCTCAGCGTCGCCGTCATTTTGGTCCGATTGGTTTTTTAATCGAGTGAGTTTAGCTCACTAAACCTTGATTAGTGAGTTAATTATGCTTAGGTGTTCTTAGTTTAAGCTTAGTAAGTTTAGGTGGTTAGTTTAATTTATTTAATTGTGAATTAGATTAAGATGTTGGTTTAATTTAAAGTATGTTTAGTTAAAGTTAAATTGAGCTTTATATTAGTATAATGGTGATTTGACATAAATGAATTGCTTTTGGATTAAATAAATATTTCGAAATTTTTTAATAATTTAATAATATTTTATTATTCGAAATTATTAAAAGATTTTTATTTAATTAATTTCTGAATAAAATTAATTATTTAATAAATTTCGAAAATTATTTCGGGACCTTATTTTCTCGAATTTCATGCTGATCGCATTGCTGTGTATTCAAAATTTGAATTTGATGATTAGATATTACAAATTGGGTGTTGATTGTGAAAATATGGATTTTATTCTGAAAATCCCAAGTGTTGGGTTTTGATACAAAATTGGATTTTAAGAATTATATTAAATAGTGGGGTTTGAAGTAATGAGATATTGATTTCTTGGTTTGAAATTAACGTGCCCCTACACATATAAGTAATTTCTAGAATATTTTTAATATGAAGAAAAGAGGTCGGGATCACTATTTTAAATTGAAGCATTGAGTCAAATGCAAAGTGTCCTAATACAGTGTGGATTGGTCGTGTGATAATTAAGTGGAAATCATCCTGGGCTATTGAGCCGGATTTGCCCCTATATGGGATGCCCACATAGTGGTTGCGGGTCGCAGCGATTGATTCTCGGGCCTATGCTCCTCGGGAACGCCATCGACGTGCGCGACGAAGCCGCTCTCCAAGGCGGGAGGCGATGCCTGGCTATATGCCAGTAGATAGCCGAACTACGAGTAGGCTATGCCCTTATGTGGCAGTGAATATCAATTGGATCGCATGCTGAGTGTTATTGACGGGTTGGATTATGGGACGGAATCATGTGGCATAGTATGAGACGTGTCATAATGGTTTGGTCTTATAATCCAGACTCTTGTGGTCGTTCGAAATGATATTATTGACATTCCAGTGGTTTAAGTTCCTATTACTATCTGTAATTGAGTGATTTGAATTGTCCTAACTTGCAAGAAGGAACTGAGGCGAGGTAAGTTCTCTGTGTGATGTGGCTAGGCCACCCTTGGGCGTATTTTCTTTCTAATAGGGGTTTAGGGGGTTGAACTTGCTAAGACAATGTCTCATCCCGGTTGTGGGATTAAAATTTCAGGTCCATGGTGGACGAAGCGGCCAAATAACTTTGGTTGGCCTTGAGGAGTTGCAGAGGTGAAGTCATAAGGATTGGAGAACGTGTCCGACTTGTAGGTCATAGGACGGTTCCTTTTTAAGAGCCGGGTTTTTGTAGAATTTTGACTATAGACCTCTGTTTGTAATTATGTTGAATTATGAAAGTGTTATGTGGTGGTTTGCTTCCTGCTTTTCTATCTCGTATTTCATTGTCAGGGGTTTTATAATACGTTCTGCTTACGCAATAATAAATCAATGGGGTCGGCGACACTACCTAGGAATGTCGCATTTGCATGACCATGGTGGGATGTTGGCACGCTTGAGGTTCGGGGCGTGACATGGGACGCGTTCCTTAAAGCGTTCAATGATAAGTACTTCTTAGGTAGCGCCCAAGAGCAGAAGATGGAGGAATTTCAACGCCTCCGCCAAGGATCGATAACCGTCGACCAGTACGAGGTCAATTTTGTGAAGCTTTCCCAATATGCTCCAAGGTTAATTAAGGATCCAAAAGAAAAAAGCTCGAAGGTTCAGGAATGGCGTTCAACTAGAACTGAAGCAACCGCTGGTGCCGTTTGACCTAAAAGACTATCATGAAGTCTACAACCGACCTCAAGCTCTGGAGAGGAGTTTGAATGAGCAAGCCGCCTCGTTTGGATTAAGGTTTAGTTCGAATAGAGAAGGGATCCGACATGGCAAGAGGCCCATGATCGAAGGAAGATTTCAAGTTACGCCCAACAGGAATGGTGGAATTAAAAAGGCAGGGCCTAGCCAGAATGGCGTGTGTCGCTCGTGTGGAAGGCGACACGGATCAACCCCATGCCAATCTAGGCCAGGTATGTGTTTTGGGTGTGGCTAGCCGGGTCACATAGCTAGGAACTGTCCCAGAAGATAGGGGAGACCACAACAGTTGTCGCCGCCGCCACCACTGATGGGTCAAATCAGAGGATACGCACCGCAAAATGCACCGCAGGGTGGATAGATCAATCCCCCCAGCTCAAGGAACAGTGTATGCCATCACTCGAGGTCAGGCTAAGGATGCGCCTGATGTAATTATAGGTATGGTTTCGTTAAATGACCATCCTACTTACGCTTTATTCGACCTAGGAGTAACTCATTCTTTTATTATCGGGCAATATGTTAAGCTAATAGGATTAAGTCTTGTATTATTGGAGTCAGTGATTAGCATATCTACACCGTTGAAGGATAAGTTGTTAGCTGCTTTGAGTTGTTTTGGTTGCAAGTTAGTGATTGTGGAGCGAGAAGGAAAAATAGAGTTACTAGTCCTAGCCATGTATGACTTTGATTTAATAATTGCCATGGATTGGCTCACCAAGCAACGAGCTAAAATTGACTATGATTCAGTTTGACCCGTTAATAGGTGAAAGTTTTGAGTTTGTTGGAAGTCGATGAGGACCCTCGATTACTCTCTCGTCAATTGAGGTAACCCATTTGTTAGACAAGGGTTATCAAAGTTACCTAGCAACTGTCGTGGATACGAGAGTTGAGGAGTTGAAGGTCGAAGACATGGCAGTGGTACAAGAATTTTTAGATGTATTCTAGAAGGAATTGATAGGTCTACCGCCATAAAGAGAGATCGAGTTCGTGATTGAATTAGCACTCGGGACAAAGCCAATCTCTAAGGCTCCTTACCGGATGGCGTTATCAGAGTTGAAAGAACTAAAGGTGCAGATACAAGAGTTATTGAATAAGAGATTCATACGTCCTAGTGCATCACCTTGGGGAGCACTAGTGCTGTTCATAAAGAAGAAAGATGGTTCATTGCAATTGTGTATCGACTATCGTCAAAAACAAGTACCCACTCCCGAGAATCAATGACTTGTTTGATCAGTTACAAGGAGCGTCAATACTTTTTAAGATCGACTTAAGGACAAGATATCATCAGCTGAGGATTAGGAAAGAACACATTCCAAAGTCAGCGTTTCATACTCGATATAGCCATTACTAGTTCACTATAATGCTGTTTGGTTTAACGAACGCTCCAGCTGCTTTTATGGATTTGATGAACCAAGTGTTCAAGGAATACCTAGATCAATTTGTGATCATATTCATCGATGATATTCTGGTGTATTCGAGAAGTGGTGAAGAACATAAAGGTCATCTAAGATTAGTACTTAGACTCTAAGGGTTCATCAGTTGTACACCAAGTTCAGCAAGTGCGAGTTTTGGTTGACTCGTGTTGCTTTCTTAGGTCACATGATTTCAGGCAAAGAAATCTCTGTGGACCCAAGCAAGATTGAAGCAGTGATCAATTGGCTATGACCGACTATTAGGATAGAGATCGGAAGTTTTCTAGATTTGGCAGGTTACTACAAAGGTTCGTGGAAGAATTTTTAGCGTTAGCGTTACCGTTGACTAGACTCCTGAAGAAGGAAGAAAATTTGTGTGGACAGACAAGTGCGAGCGTAGTTTCCAAGAGCTTAAATAAAAGTTGACTACCGCACCTGTGCTGACCATCCCATCTAGTCCTGGAGGGTATGAGATCTATAGTGATGCGTAGTTCAAAGGATTGGGTTGCGTGCTAATGCAACATGGCAGGGTTGTTACATACGCCTCTCGTCAGTTAAGACTTCATGAACTGAACTACCCGACGCATAACTTAAAACTTGTGGCAATTATTTTCACTCTGAAGATTTTGAGACATTATCCGTGTGGAGAAGGATTCCAGATCTTCATTAACCATCAAAGTCTCAAGTACTTATTCTCTCAGGAGTTGAATATGAGACAACGCCATTGGATAGAATTGCTGAAGGACTATAACTGTGATATTCTATATCACCTCAGAAAAGCGAATAAGGTCACTAACGCTTTGAGTCGGAAGTCTTCAGTTGCTCACATGTTAGTTAAAGAGTGGAGCTTAATTGAGAGAGCTCAAGATTCAGTGTTCAAATTTGAGGTAGGCCACCTTTCGAATCTTATGGCTACCCTAAGAATTGAACCAAATATTTAGATCAAGATCAAATTACTCCAACCAATAGACCCTAATGTGCAAAAGATTCTACAAGAGGATACCGAGAAAATAGAGGCTGACTTTCAGATTTCTAGGAAGGAACACTAAAGTTCCAAGGACGTTTGGTTGTACCTGATGATGTAGAGCTAAGGGAGGGCATTTTTTCAATAGCACATAGTAGTAGTTACAGCATTCATCCTAGCAGTACCAAGATGTATTAGAATCTACGTGAACACTACTGGTGGTCTAGAATGAAAGCGGACATTGCCAAGCATGTCACCAAGTGTTTGACGTGTCAGCAAGTGAAGACACAACATTGTAAGCCGGGAAGACTTCTGCAACCTCTCGAGATCACAGAGTGGAAGTGGGAGCACATCACTATGGATATCATGACAAGTTTACCGATGAGTCAGAGAGGAAATGATTCCATTTGGGTAGTGGTTGACAAATCGACATAGTCAGCTCACTTCATTGCGGTACAAAATGACCTTAGCTTGGATAGGCACGTAGAGTTGTACGTACATTAGATAGTTCGTCTGCATGGAGTACCGGTGACGATCACTTCAGACTGAGACCCGAGATTCACGGCTGCCTTTTGGAAAAGCTTACAAAGTGCTTTAGGTACGAAGCTGTAGTATAGTACGGCATATCATCCTTAGACAGATGGCCAGTCTAAGAGGACGATTCAAACCCTCAAAGACATACTGCAAGCTTGTGTGCTAGATTTTAAGGGAAGTTGAGAAGAACAACTTCATCTGGTCGAATTTGCCTACAACAATAGTTATCAGCAGAGCATTCACATGGCTCATTTCAAAGCGTTGTATGGCAGAACGTGCAGGACACCAGTGTGTTGGGATGAAGTTGGGGAAAGAAATATCACAAGCCCAAGTTGGTTCAGCAGTTAGTGGATGCAGTTACAGTTATCAGAGGCAGACTAAAGACCGCTCAGAGTCGTCAGAAAAGTTACGCAGATAAGGGCCGGAGACTATTGGAATTCCAAGTAAGTGATCACGTTTTTCTAAAGGTGACACCAATGAAGGGTACTTCGCGCTTTGGCAAGAAAGGGAAACTGAGTCCGAGGTACATAGGCCCCTTTGAAATTTTAGAGAGAATCGGGATCCTAGCATATCATCTTGCATTGCCGTCGAGACTAGCACAAGTGCATGACGTTTTTCACATATCGATGTTGAGGAAGTACGAGCTTGACCCGACCCACGTGCTTAATTTTGAAGGATTGGATGTGGATGACGGAGTGTCATACGTGAAAAGTCCGGTTCAAATTGTGGACAGAAAAGAACAGGTTCTTCATACAAAAACCATTCCGTTTGTCAAAGTGGTCTAGTAATACCACGGCACTAAAGGAGTAACCTGGGAGACTGAAGAGTTGATGAGACAATTGTACCCCAACCTTTTTGCTTAAGTATTGTAATAATTTAAATTTCGAGGACGGAATTTTTATAAGAGGGGAAGAGTTGTGATATCTTGAATTTTTCAGTTCTGCTTTCAATTAAATTAATCGAGCATTTCATCAATGTGCCTATAGTGCTGTTCTCAGAGCTGATCACTCGTGAGATAACTAGACTATCTAGGGAAGTCACTAAGGCATTTTAATGCAATAAACTTGGGAATTCAACCAGGAATTGTCTACTCGATCATGCTTAGCTAAGGTCATTATGGCACATATATCAATCAATTAGAACTCAAAGATAGATCGGTTTGACTAAAATGTGTTGTTAAATATGGGTGATTCCACTAAATTACAAAATTCTCGTCGACTAGTACTAGACTGATTTTTCTATCATTTTAGTACCCTGTGTCCATTTTTGAATCCTCAAGATTTTTACAACAATCAAGAGTTGCCAATGTGTCGAAGAGGTTCATTTTGGCTCGAAGAAAATCGGCCACCGGTCATTTGCACTAAAAATTTCTAAAAGCTATCCGATAGCTTAAGTCACGCCAAAATCGCACCTGATTGAAATTAAATGCGAGTTTTAATTCGATTTCAAAAATTAAAAGTTTTGTCATGTCACGAGTCATTTAGGAACGTTGACTCAATCTCCGAAGATTTTTCTGCAAACCGAGGTTTTGATAGAAAAAGTCAAGATAGGGCCGTTTTCTACTAGGAAATTTCGAGGACCGTTTTTTATCGTGAAATTGTGATGCAAGTGGGTTTAATTGGTGAGGAAAAATGTCAATTTGATTGAGTACTCGATAATTGAATATTTAGGAACCGATTTGAATTGAATGGGAATTGAGCCAACTCCAAGTAAATTCATATACCACCCATGGACTTAACCTTTGGATCATTTCAATGTCTTCTAGAAAGGGTTTTGTGACTATTATTTGTTGAGGAAAGCCAGTTGCATGGTGGGACCAAGCTAGGGGACAAGAAGATGAGATAGAAGCCTTGGTGGTCCCCTCCATAAAGCAAACCGGTTCCCTCCTCCTTTCCCCTCAATTTCCATCGACTGAGCCCTTCATCTTCCTGCAGCTTGAAGCCCAGCAAACCCAGAAAACCTTCCAGCCTCTCCTCTTCCCTCGTTGACGCCGCTCGCCATTCGTCGGATCACCCTTTGTGCACCACACGCTCGCTCGCACACCCATCGCACCCCGCGAGTCCTCCGCACAAGCCAACGTCCTAGCTACTTCATCCTTGCCTACCCGCATGTCCAGAGGTCCCGACTAGCTTCACCAGCCACCATACGCCATTGCCGGAGTTGCTAGGTCACCCGCTTGTCGCCGTGAAGCCCCACTAGGCACCGCTGAAGCCCCGCCGATCCTTGCTCGCCTCAACCATACCACTAGCCAACTTCTTTAGCCAAGAGCAAAACTGGACAGCAATGGGTATTTCAACCCCTGTCAGGCCTATTTTCAAGCATTTTCGGACCCCGCTTGGTGGCCCCGCTTTGGAGTTTATTGAGCCTCGTCATGTTCCCGTCGTTTTGATCCGAGCGATCATTAAACAAGTGAGTTTAACTCACTATTCCCTACTTAGTAAGTTAATGACGTCTAAGAGTTGGTTAGTTTAGACTAAGTATGGATTAGGTGGATAGTTAGAGTAGATTAACAATTTAATTAACCGTTATTGCATGTTAGGTGAATGGAGTAGTGTAATTAGCAAGTAGACAAGCTTTAGTATTTAATCAACAAGTCTTGGAAATTTTTTCGGGCCCGTTTCAATGTTTAGTTAGGCTTTACGGGCCTAAGTGAGCATTTTTGGTATTTAGTAATTATTTTCCGTAATTATTTATTTATTTATTTATTTTTAAAATTAGATGGGGATAATCGGTGACCTGAATTTTATGATGATTACAGTGGTGCAATCTGTTTATTTAATTGAGTACTAGATTGTGCAAATTGAGTGTGTTTTGCAAATTTTGGGTATTTATCCCAAAATTTATTATTTTGATAATTAATTAGAAAATTACCAGGCGTCGGTTTACAGCGCCAAAAATGAGTTTATCTATCACTGAAATTAGTGATATTTTATAAAGTAAAAATATTTTATTTTTGGCTAAGACCGACCGTGTACCCATACACAAATATTTTTAATGGGTATTTTTAACATGAGGGAAAATAGGCCAAGGTATTATGTTAATTGAGGAATTTAATTGTGAAGTACAATGTTGTTGGCTATAAGTGAATAACCGTGTGAGGTTATGAGTTAGATCAAGAAAACCGCCGAAGTATGGCTATGCCCACTGGGCTGTAATCAACCGTTGAAGTATGGCTATGCCCATTGGGCCGTAATTAACCGCCAAAGTCTGGCTGTGCCTATTGGACGGTAATTTACCGCCAAACTTAGAACAGGTTATGTGACATCTTGATTTTCGAGTTTGATTTCGATGAGATGAATAGGGCTTTTCATCGACGTGCTTATGGCCTTATTCTTTGAGAGGGCCCCTCACGAGATAACTAGCTTATCGGTGAAACCATTAAGGGATTTTAACGCAATAAACTTGAGAATTCGACCAGGAATCGACTGCTCGACCATGTTGATTTGCAAGGGTCATTATGGTACTGTTAGAAATCGATCAGAGACCGGAGATAGGTCGATTCAATTGAGATATGTAATCAGAGTGTGGGTGATTCCACCTGATTGCAAAATACTCGTCGATTGGCACTAGACCGATTTTTCTATCGTTTTGGTACCCGATGCCCGTAATTGATATCTCGAGATTTTCACGACAATCGAGAGTCACCAATGTCGAAGATGTACAATGTGACTTGAGATAAGTCGATCACAGGTCAATTGCACCAAAAATTCCTAAAAGTTACCCGGTAGACTGGGTCACGCTAAAAGTGCGTCGGGTTGAAAATAACCGCGAATTTGAACCTGATTTCAGAAATTGAAAGTTTTGTGGTGTCACGATCTATTTTAGGAACGTCAACTAATCCTCCAAAGAATTTTCAGAGATTCCGAGGTTTTTATGGAAAATTGATTTGGACATTGCGGAAAATGAACGGAAATTCGGATGGGCTAAGTCGATGGAAATTGGGACTTCCAGACTGAGCTACTTGGCAACTGGAAAGTGTGGAAATTTTGTGAGCTTTTCTTCATCAATTTTTGGACTTCAAATTGGGAGAATTTGAGGATGAAAAATGGAGTCTAAATGGAGTGAATTTCGGATCTAGGCTTGAAGGCTGCATTTTGGACATTTGAATTGGATTATTTTGGTGAAATTGGAAAGGAAATAATAGGGGAGACAAGGCCATCAATGGAGGTGATAAAATTTCTGACTTTGGGGCCCCTCCTGTTGCTATCCTCTCCCCCTCCTTCGGCGAGCCTTGCTAGCTGCATCCCCATCTCACCGCCTTAATCTCTCTCACTTTCCTCAAAGACGTGATCAGCTCCTTCAGCTTTGTTTCACTTTCATTTTTCCTTCACATATATTTTCCTTTCGTTTGTGCTGCCCATCAATTCCTTTCAGTTGTGCTCCATCATCCTCATCATCCGCATCATCCCTATATCCACCATATCCCTCAATCTCTCGGCCAATTTCCCTCTGCACTCCATTACGAACCATCATCACCATCTGTCATCATCCCATCTTCGACCATCACCCCATGTCTGTAGCTCATGCCTCAAGTCAACCCTCGAAGCTTTAGTTAACTGAAGAAGCCCCACAACTCACCGAAGTCCAGCCACAAAATCAAGCTGCCTCTCCACGCGTCCAAGTCCACCAACTGAGTTCTCTTCGTTGACCACCATCTCCACTTGTCCAGCACCAAAATGTGATCGCAGCAGCTCCTTCCCCACATCCGTGACACCATCCACGAAGTAGCTCCATCTTCGCGCGTGTCTTCAGTTCATCCCGTGGCCACGTGAAGATGACCGAAGCAGCCCACTTGCTTCTTCGTGGCCCAGTCCATCACCTAACGTCTTCAACCAAAGTGGTCCTCTTCTTCAGCCCGCATCAGTCCAGCAATTCCAGTCCATCTTCTGCCGCAAGCCCAATTGAAGTCTTCAAGTCCAGCAAGTGTCTTCAACCCATTGGATTTCGGCCCGGTTTAGCGAAGCCCAACAAGATCAGAAGCCTGCAATTTTGAGGCCCAAGCTTGCGAAGTCAGCCTGCTTCAAGCCCAGTCCAATTCAAAAGCAAATATCATATTGGATTGAGATTTGTTTGGCCCATTTTAGGCCCGGCCCGAGTGTCCGTCGACGCCGCCGAAAATTCAGATTTCAACCGCCGTCGCGTCGTCGTTGCGATTAGCCGGTTTCCACAATTAACTGGTGAGTTTATTTACTAAACTCTTCTTAGTAGGCTAATGACATCTAAGAGGTGTTCAGATTTATTTAATTGGGAATTAGGTGGTTAGTTAGATTAATTTAGTGATTTAATTATGCAATTACGCATGTTAGGTGGTTAGATTAGATTAAGTGAGGCCTAGATAAATTGTGCTATATATCTAGAAGGGTTCGGGAATTTTCTGGGTCCATATTGGTATTTAATTTAGTGATTTTGGCCTAGGTTGGCATTTTAGTATTTAAATTGATTTATTTAATTAATTTTAGAAATTATTTAATTACTAATCATTTTCCGGAAATTAGTCCAGGATAGTGGGTGACCGGAATTTCGTGTTGAGTGCAATGGTATGGTTAATTTCTGCAATTGAGTGTTAGTTTGTGCAAATTAAGTGCTGATTGGAATTTTGAATATTTAATTCCAAAAATTGTGAATTTCATTATTTATTCAAAAATCTCGGGTGTCGGGTTTTAAACACCAAAAATGGTTTTATATACTATATATACCAGTGGGATTTTGAAAAGAAGGTTATGAATTTTTTGGGTCCAATCTGACACCCACGCATGACTATTTTCACCGAATGTTTTTAATACGAAGGAAATAGGCTAGGATCACTATTTTAATGGAGGCATTTGAGTGCAATGCATAGTGTTCTGGGCCGAGATTGAGTGGTCGTGTGTTGGTTAAGAGAACCTGTCTCGAGCAATTATGCCGGATGTTACTAAATCCCTTTTCGGGTTACCCATGCATTAGGGTAGTGGGTCGCAATATATTCTGGACCTACGCCCCTTCGGGGAAGCCATCTAATTGAGAGATGTTGCCGTGCTCAAAAGGGGTGAGACGATGCCTGGCAATGCCAGAAGACTGCCAATAGAGTTGGCCGTACCCTTGAGGGGTGTAATTAACAATTGAAACATATGATTGTTGAGTTTAATGCACCCGATTATGAGACCAAAACTGTGTGACATGGAAAGGAACGTTTCATAACGGTTTAGCCTTATAATCAGGACCCTGGTGATTAATTGAATTGATGAGGTGTTCCAGTTGTTATGTGCATTGATTATATGTATTGCGATATGAATTATACTGACGTGCAAAAAGGAAACTAAGACGAGGTAAGTCCTCTGTGCCAATTGTGTGGTTGTGCGGCTAGAGCGCCCTGAAGCGTATTTCCCTCCTAATATGAGTTTAGTAGGTGGACTTGC
This sequence comes from Eucalyptus grandis, assembly GCF_016545825.1. Classification (NCBI taxonomy): domain Eukaryota; kingdom Viridiplantae; phylum Streptophyta; class Magnoliopsida; order Myrtales; family Myrtaceae; genus Eucalyptus; species Eucalyptus grandis. The sequence continues at coordinate 40,738,476 of NC_052622.1, read as the reverse complement.
TGAGACATTGTCTCACTGGTTATTGAATAACCATTTTCAGGTCCTTAGAAGGTGGTCGTGGAAGACCAAGGTCTCGAAGTCTGAGGAGGAGTATGGAGGATCGGTGGATATGTCTTATCAGTATGTCATAGGACAACCTCTTATGAGAGTCGACCTTTTTGTAGGCTTTTGACTAAACTCGTATTGTGCCTGAATCTCGTTGTTTGTAAAAGTGTGCTTTTATGAATTGATATCCTGCTTTCCTATCCCGAGATGATTATTGTCAGGGGATTTATTTTCACTTCCGCATGTGCAATAAAATGGAAGGGGTCAGCGACTTGTCTTGGGAAGTCGCAAAATTTTATCAACCAAAGAGGGATAGGCATGCACTCGAGGGTCGGGGCGTGACAGGCTATGCCCATTGGGCCGTAATTCACTTCGAACTTTTAGTAGACCATGCCCATTGGGCCGAAATTAATAGTTGGGTGAGTAATTGAGATGACCGAGAGAAGGTTGTGATGACATGGAATCAACTAAGTCGATTAATCGATGAATTGAATTGATTGGTTGAAATAATTGGATAGTTATTTGAATTATTGACTTGCAGGAAGGAACTGAAGCAAAAGTAAGTCCTCTGATTCGTGTTTATGCTTTGGCAGCCCTCAAGGCATATTTTCTTCGTAGTCGGGTCTTAAGGGGTTGAACTTGCTGAGACATCGTCTCACCCCATTGTGGGATAACATTTCAGGTTCATAGATGGCAGCTTTTCTCAAGCGTTTTGGTTAACCGAAGAAGGTTGCTAAGCAGCATTCTCATATTCTTCTCCCAGGGAGCCAAGGAGCCTGGGTTTATGAACTCATACGATTTGTTATCTGGATCGATGAAGGTCTACCCCATAAGGTACATCATCGATACAGATCGTGGTATTGTCATGGGCCAGTTGGACCTAGAGAAAGCCCCATTATAGAGCCTAAGATTCTTAGGTCAATAATGGAGTTTGCTTTTGGGAAAGGCACGGCAGATCCTCTCGAAGGTTCAGTAGTGAACGTAGATTTAGACCTGATAGATCCAGGGTCCCCGGTGTATTCTGAAGGGGACTCGAATGCTTGAGGACATGTAGCTTATATCCCCCTATTTTATAGATCTTGTTTGTATAGACTGGTATTGTATATGTCATGGCTTGATATATGTAAATATAAGCGTGTTGTAGTTTTCAAAATTTTGGTATTACTTTCCTATCCCATTGTGTTGTTGTTTGAGGATGAATTATCTGCTTTTGCATGCATATTAAAATGAATTGGTCGACGATGCGTCCTGGGACATTGCTATTTAATCGACTATAGAGAGATGGGCACATGCTCGGAGGATCGGGGCGTGACATGAGGTGATCTGAATAGTAGGTCAATTAGGACTACTTCTTTTTGGAGAACCGTCTTTTGTAGACTTTTGGTCGTAGACTTTTGTACATGACTCAGCGTGTTTATAAAAGCATGTTTTGTTTGTGAATATGTTGTCCTTCTTTTCTATCTCGAGATGGTTACTATTAGTGGATTTGTTTATTCGCTTCCGCATGTGAAATAAAACAAAAAGGGTCGGCAACTCGTCTTGGGAAGTTGCAATTTTAATCGACCACCGAGGGATGGGCACGCGCTCGAGGATTGAGGCGCAACAAACCTCGCCAACAGGAAAGAAGAAGCCGTCCCTCTCTTCCTCGCTTGCTTTTGATTGACCTCGGTAGTTAATCGTCCAAGTCGCGTGGCAGCAGGGAACGGCGACACTCCATACCACCGTGTCTTCACGTGAAGAGTTCCTTTCTTCACCCATGCCACTAGCACGAATTCACGCACACATGTGGCTGCAAGGCTCCTCCAAGATCTCACTCAACTGGCCATCATGGGAAGAAGAAACGTGTCTTTCATGTGGGGTCCTTGGATGCGAGAATGGGGCAGCATGGAGTCAACATTTCTCTTTGGTTGACCGGCTACAATGGAGAGGGGAACGTAGCTGCATGGTCCTGTACGTGCATGGGGAAAAGGCAGCTTATTAAGGCTATTAGGCGGTCAATTATCCTCCTTTTGTTGACCCCTAATGGACATATGCATGGCCGTGCATGGACAAAATTTTCGGTCACATGGAGAAGAGCATCTTAATGTGCCCTCAATTTCGAAAGTTGGCATCCCTGCGTACTTGAAATGCTTACTTTAGTTTGGTATAAAAGCGGAAGAAGTCGGCCTCACGAATGATGTTACGTGAAAAGATTTTGAAGGGAGATGCTATTGTGAGAATGTGACGACATATGATGGTTTCGATACAGTGAGGAGGGTGATGAAACGGCATACACAAGTGGTACTAACGACTTAGTCCGACGACTAATTCATCGACCCATCACGACTATTACGGACTCAAAGTCCGCCAAAATCCGGATATCATAATTCTCCCCAACTTAGAGAATTTCGTCCTCAAAATTGGACGTCTCTTACGTCTTGTTGAAGAGGTGAGGGTACCTTTGCCTCATTTGCTTTTCGCTTTCCATGTAGCCTCTTTCATGTTGTGGTGTCGCCCTAAGACCTTAACTAGCGGAATTTTCTTTGTTCGGAGAACTTATTCCTTCTGATCCAATACCTGGATCGACTCTTCCATGTACTTCACTTGCTCATCCACATTGATGGCTTCATGATCGAGTATGTGACCAGGGTTGGGCTAGTACTTCCTCAACATCAACATAAGGTAAACGTCAAGCAGATTTGTCATTTTAGGAGGTAATGCTAGTCAATAGGCTACATCCCTTATGTTTTGAGAATCTCGAAAGGTCCAACAAATCGAAGGCTTAACCTACCCTTTATTCCGAATCGCGATATTCCCTTCATCGGGGATACCTTTAGGAATACGTGATCTCCTATGCCAAATTCTAAGGGTCTTCTACGCTTATTTGTGTAGCTTTTTTTTCACCCACTTCATTCAAGCAAATAGGAGTTCTACAAGCTTAATCATACTTCCGCTACGCTATTTTGATAAAATTATCCTAAAAACATTGTCCTTCTAGTTTAGTGCATAGTTCAGTTCATTCCTACCCTCCTTTGCCATCTTAGAAGCCTGCCAGGAGCTGCTCCTTGCTTAGGCCCTCTGGTCTCGATGTCCACTCCTTGCCCTTCATCGAATCGGGTCGTTACAGGTCCACCAACTTTTGCCTGGTTCGAACCCAAACTACACACCTACTAGAGGGTCTCGTTTCAATAGGGACTAACTCATAGAGGTATTATCCGTTTGGCCTAAGCCATACTAAGCCTCACGGTTTTATTCTTTGGCGCATGGATAGTCATTATCCCAAAAGATCATCCATCCTAGTTTGTTGCTTACGGAGCCAGTCCATCCCTATAATGACATCAAAGTCATACATAACTATCACTACCAAGTCAATTTCCAAATCTCGTCCCCCTAAGGTTATCTTACACTTCTCACATACTAACGTGGACAACACCATGTTCTTTAGCGGTGTAGAAATACGAATAGGTATATCTAAAGATTTGGTTCCTATTTCTCCCAATCATCTATATATTTTCAGACACAAAAGAATGCGTGGCACCCGAATCAAATAACGCATATGCCTTCTTATCATTTATAGAGATCGTACCTGAAATAACATTTTTGGAAGCTTCCGCTTCCTCCTGGGTGATCACGTACACCCTTCTTTGTGCCCGTGGTCTCTGTGATTTCCCTTGTGGAGGTGGACCGCCTACACGTTGTTGCACTTGTTGTACCAGGTAAATGATCAACTATGATCCTCCTTGTGGACAATCTCTCCTAAAGTGTCCTCTTTGTCCACAACCAAAACACCTCGATTGATCATTACAGGTCTTGGTCCATGCTATCTACCATACCTTTGGAAAAAGTTGTCTTGATATTGCACTCTCCTTAGAGTTTGACCACTCTTGGTCTTTTCGAAATTTCCAAAATTTTGCTTCTTCTTAGAATCCCAAGGCGTTTCTCGGGTTGGATAGGGTCTCTTGCCTCGTCAGGCATCACTCAATGTCAATTGCCTCCTTGATTCCATTCGCTCTCTTATCTCTTTATGTTCCACAAGCTGGGCCCTTTCATAAATCTCATCCATCCTCATGTCCTTCAGAAATCTCTTAGCCTTTTCCTCTTGGTCATCTATCAATCTAGGGGCATACCTAGACAACTCAGAAAATTTCACTTCATACTAGTCTACCATCAACTCCTTTTGTTCTAATTGAACAAATTCAGTAATTTTCTTATCTTTGGCACAGTCAGAAAAATGCTTTCTATTGAAAGCTCTAACAAACTCATCCCAATTTACGGCAGTACTAGGTGGAAAGATTGTGTCTCTAAAGGCTCTCCACCAATATTTGGCATTTCCTTCTAGTTGGTACTCTACCAAGGTTATCTTTTCGATGTCGTTGCAGTTCAACAACCAAAAGATCCTTTCTATTCAATCAATCCATTGCTCCGCCTCCTCAAGACTTCCCATTCTAGTAAACTTAGGTGGCTCTAATTTTAGGAATTGTTCCACCAGTCCTTGAGTACGACACTTTGCTCCGGGTTGTTGCTTGTTGTTGAGCTTGTCTTTCCATCAGATTTCCTATGTTAGCCAGCGCTTGCAGAATGTCTTCCATTTGGGGTTCTGCCCTCGAAGCATGGGCTTCAGTCCTTGATGGGGAAGAACTTCCTATTCGTACCATGATTTTCCTATAGTTCATCAAGTATTTGCCTCAGGAACAATTAGTGACTTAGTGTCACTAATCATCTAAGAAAGAAAAGTAACATAAGAGTGTTACTGGAATCACATAAGTAAATGAAAATATTACTCACACACAAAGATAACTCACAAACGTTACTAGTATTTTACGAGTGAACTCAATCACCCGTTATTCGCAGTTAGTCAACTACCCCTAAAAAGTGCCTTATCATGTGCATCATTATAACTTCCTTTTCTACTAATGCACATTATCACTCCAAACAGACCAAAGCTTTAATACCATTAAATTGTGATGTCCCCGAGCCGTGATGATCTTTGATCCTTAAGGTCCGCCACACCCAACATCCTGGTCATTGCACTATATCATTGCGGAAGCGAGTATCTAACTCCATCTCAACTTAACTTAAAATGATGCACACTATATACCATAGATATCAACCAAGCACTTTTTATTTACATATATTATGTTAGACGATGTTTGTTGGTATATCAAAAGCCAAAGTTTTCTATATTTGCTATATCCAAAAAAAAAAATGACTACCTTTTCCTTTAGTCATCTACAATGCCATTTGTCTTCAAGTGCCAATGTCCAAAAAATCACTATTGTCTTCCCATCCTCCGCTACTCCATCCCACTCGAGCCTCCATCATCTTCCTCTAGTGGCGGCAGCAGGGGTCCCATGGTATGTCCATCCCTCCGAACATACAGGACCACAAACTCCTAATACATAGGACCTAAGGGGAGGCCAATGTCAATCATTAGTATCACCCGTATCCGGATGAAAGTGAGTCCTATTAGATCAGGGTTAGGATGCTCCGATTGTTTCCATCGCAGATTGACGGGAATGCCATAGAAGGTACCGGAAGACGCAGGCAGCAATGGCATTTTTATCACTCTGTAATATGTTTGCCCCATGAGGGATGAGTACAACTACCTAGCAGTCAAAATTCTACTAAACTATATTACGTAAAACTATCATCATCTGATTTCATGCAATCCAAGATAGAGTACACGGCCAAAGCAATGAGTGTGCATAAGTTCAAAAGAATCTCAAAAAAACACAATACAATGAATCATTTAGATGTTTAAGAAACTTAGTTTATCACAACTCACTACCACCATCTTCTAAAGGACCAATGTTTGCATCCCTCCAGGCATATCGCACCCTACCTAGCATCACGAAGGCCTGGTTCCATATTTCAGTCACCGGGCATCCGGAGCGTGTTACATTACATCTCCAGGCATCTCACACCCCATCTAGCATCACGAGAAATCTCCGGGGCTCACCATGACAATGATGTCCCCATGCATCCAGAACATGTGTGCGTCACACTTTCAAGCATTCCGACACCTAAGGAACCTCCAAGGCTCACTAGTCCCTAGGCTTCCAGAGGTATCGCCACTATGATCCTCCAGGAAACTTGACACCCGAGGCATCGTCATCCCAGGGGTCCAACGGCATTAATAACACATCAACCATGGTGTAGCAATCAAACCATTTTAAATGCCAAAATCGTTCGCGTGGTCAATGTACGAGAATTACATAGATTTCAAAATCATCAATTCATAAGACGAACCTTAGTGCAACAAGTCTTTAAAAAAACATGTGAAGCTCATATCAATGAAATCAACTCATAAAATCGAAAGCATGATACCAAATCCATAAAATCCATTTTCATGACTAAACCTCAAATGTTTTCCGAAATTGACGAGTATAAACTCAAGACGTACTTGTCATGCCCCAAACCCCGAGCGCGTGAACATCCCACTCTAGTCGATGCAAATGTGCGACGTTCCCAGGACACGTTACGCATGCGGAAGCGAAACATATCCCCTGAAAATAAAAACTTTAGGATAGAAAAGCATGCAATCAATCACAACCAAAACACTTCTTCTTATAAACATAAAGGTTTATATACAAACTAGACCAAAGACAAAGGTCTACAAAAAGGTCAGGTCAACAAAAAGGAACTATCCTATGACAAGCTAGTCAAACAAGTTCGCCGATCCTTTGGTCTTCACCTCCTTTTACTCCATGGCTTTAGGTCCTCCACGACCGCCATCTAAGGACCTGAAAAATGTTGAGCCCACAACGGGGTGAGACATTGTCTCAGCAAGTTCATCCCCTAAACTCTTATTAGGAAGAAAATACGTCTCGAGGCGCTCTAGCCACACCAATAGGACAGAGGACTTACCTCGCCTTAGTCCCTTCTTGCACGTCAGTACAGTTCATAATTCAACCAATCATTTCAACACATCAAAGCAACAAATCAAATCGAATCATTGATCAATTGACTCAGTCGATTCCATGTCAATGAGACCATTCCCTAGTCATCTCAATTAATACTATCTATAAGTCCGACCATAGTCCAGAATGTTCTGTGACATCCAGATTTTCAGGCTCTAACTTTGATGGGATAAATTGGCATTTCATCGACACGACTACAGTGTTTTTCTTTGAATTGGCCACTCACGAGATAACTAGACTAGCTAGGTAAGCTATTAAGGACTTTAAGGCAAATAGACTTGAGAATTCAACCAGGAATCGATTTCTCGACCGTGCTCATTTTTAGAGATCATTACAACACAGTTAAAAATCGAATTAAGATCAGAGATAGGTTGGTTCGATTGAGATGAATGACCAATCGTGGGTGACTCCACTAAATTGGAAAACTCTCGTCGACTGACACTGATTTGATTTTATTGTCGTTTTGGTACCCTGTGTCCGTATTTCAATTCTCGAGATTTCCACGACAACCAAGAATCGATAATGTGTCGAGTGGATTCATCGTGGCTCGAAGAAAATCAACCACGGGTCATTTGTCTTAAAAAGTTCTAAAACCTACCCGGTAGCCTAGGTCACACTAAAAACGTGTCCGAGTGAAATTAACTACCAATTTGAGTCCAATTTCAGAAATTGAAAGTTCTGTCTTATCACAAGTCATTTTAGGAATGTCGAATCAATCTCAAAAGATTTTTTTGACAACCGAAACTTTTTGAGAAAAAGTCGGTTTATGGCCATTTTCGTTCATTTGAAGCCGGGGATTGTGAAATTGAGAAGTGTGAGGGATTCTTGGATGAGGAAAATAATCAATTTGATAAGTAAAGACATCAATTGATTTTTGAGAGTTATTTGAGAGAAATTCAAGAGGGAAATTGGATGCAGAAATGCAAGTGGGGACCAAGTATTCTAATCTAAAATTTCTTTTCGAAATTTATGAGCTTATTCAAAAGAAAGTGGAATAAGAATTTTCTATTTGAGGAAATTCTTTTCTTTTGATTTTAATTCACATTCCTTTTCTATTTTTGGCTAAACACCTTTTCCCCCTATTTTTCCCACAAGTTCCTCTCTCCTTCTTTCTTTCTTTCTTTTTCCCTCTCCTCTCTCTCTCTCTCTCTCTCTCTCTCTCTCTCTCTCTCTCTCTCTCTCTCTCTTTTCCCTCATGCGAAACCCCCCACCGACTGCCCTCTTGCTGTCTCTAACTTTGCTTCTCCTTTTTCCCTTTTGCCTTTTTGACTTTTCAAACCTATCTACTTTCTCTCTTATCTCTTCTTATCTCTATCTCCCTCTCTCTTGCTACTCTCACTCTCGACACTCTTTCTCTCTTCTTCTCCCTCTCCGTGTGTTCGAACGAGCAAAAGCAACAGCAACAGCCATGGTTGCTTGGTCAGGAGTTGTTGTTGGCATCGTGCCGGGGCAACATCGCCGCTCGTTGTTGTCGCCGCCATCGAGTACCATCCTGCTACCCTCGCCCATCTTCGCCACACCCTCTCTCTTCCCCTGGTTCAAGCAAGCCCGAACAGAAAAAGCAGAAGCAGCGACCAGTGTCGCTTGAAGGAGCTGCAGCCACACCAAAGCTGCCGTCGTTGCCGGTTGCCGGTTGCTTGTCCCTGCACGTCGCCCGCGTGCAGTCGTGCTTGGCCGTGCCTCTCACCGCTCCGCCGTGTGACCACAGCTTCCAGCCACCTCTGTTCAGCTCCGTTTTAGCCAGCACAAGCCACAGTTCGGCCACCTCCGGCCACCGTGTGCCGCCACCTCGACCCGCCGGAGTCCCCTCGCCCTCTGCCAGCCTTGCTTCACTATCTCAGCCCCGAATCTGGCCTCAACCAGCAGCACACAGAGAGTGCAAAAATGGGTATTCAGCGAGGGTCTAGCCCATTTTGGCCATCTTCCCGAGCTCAGATGCTCGACCCGCCTTGAGAAAAGTCAATCCTCACGTCGATGCCATCGTTTTGAGTGAGTTTTACTCACTAATGCCTTCTTATTTTGCTAAGTATACTTAAAGGTTGATTAGTGTTAGTTAAGTGTAATTAGGTGGTTGGATTAAAATTGATTAGCGATTATTAGTTAATTGCATTGCATGTTAATTGTTTGGTTAGTGTACTTAGATAGAAAATTGCCTATAGTATTTATTGGATGCTTATTGGGATTTTTCCCGACCCTTATCGAGTGTTAATTAGGCAATTCAGGCCTAAATGGAATTTTTAGGAATTAACTATTAATTTTCGAAATTAATTATTTTCCGAAAATTTAACTGGGATGGCCAGTGACCGGAATTTGGTGCTGATTGTTGTGATGCAATTTGTTTATTTAATTGAGATTTATTTTGTGCTAAATTGAATTATTGGTGAAATTGTGAATTATTCTTTAACTGAATAATCTTTGGTTATTAATTGAAAAATAACCGAGCATCGGTTGATAATGCCAAAAATATTTGAATGGACTGCAGAAAATGTGGGAGTTATGGAAAGGAAAATATTATATTTTAGCTAAGGCCAGTCGTATGCCTACGCACGAAGTGATGTGATGTGTGTTGTGTTATGGGAAGTCAATGGGTCATGAGTAGGTAAAGGACTAAGTACTACATGATAGCGAGATTTCGTGTGGGTTACCTCTAGCGCCTTATACCATTGCTTATTGTAGTCAAGGGCTAAGTGTTACATGGCGACCTGAGTCGCATGGGAATTACCTCTAGCGCCTTGTAGTATTGATATGCATAGTGAAGGGTTAAGTGCTACGTCTCGTGTGAGTTACCTTAGCACCTTATACTATTGCTTTTGTAGTGAAGGACTAAGTACTACACGATAACAAGACTTCGTGTGAGTTAACTCTAGCGCCTTATACTATTATGAATTGTGGGTAAGGACTAAGTACCGCACGATGACAAGATTTTGTGTTGGGGTCACCTCTAGCGCCTTGAGCCTATATTTGAGTGGGAATGTTGAATTGGAACATTGAGATTAATTAGCGAGTATAGATGGAATCACCAATATGATTTGATCCGTTTGTCACGAATTGATTGATTGAACTAAATTGGTCGGGGAATGGTCATCGTTGACATGTAATCGACTAGGTCGATTGATCATTGCTTTGATTTGATGTTGTGAATTGATTGATCGAATGGAAATGACCGTGAGTGGTCTTGTTGGCGTGTAATCGACTGGGTCGATTTGATCGATGCTTCGATCAGTGATGTGATTGCTTGAATACCTATTTGATATGTGATAATATACAGGTGGAATTTGAGGCCAAGGTAAGTCCTCTGACTCATGTTGTGCATAAGCAACCCTAAGGTGTATTAGTTTACTAATCGAGTCTTAGGGGGTAGAACTTGCTAAGACGTGGTCTCAATGGTTATTGAATAACCATTTCAGGACCCTGATGAGGAGCCTGAGGAGGAAGAATCTGAAGAGGAGAACCCTAATGTGGAACTAGATGAGAAGGAAGATTTTGGAGAAGAAGATGACCATGATGAGGATTCTGAGTACGACCCAAATGAGGACTGAGATCCCATCATGTTTTGTTAGACCTTGATTATATGTGGATAAATGTTAGATCAGACCCCTGTGAATAGTATTGCATTATATACTATGAGGTGCTTGTATAAAGAGTAGTTGTGAATTTCAGTATGAAAAATATGGCCTTACTTTTTTATCACATTGCTTTATTGTCTGGAGATTTATAACTGCTTCCGCATGTGCATATTAAAAAGAAAATGGTCGGCGATACGTTCTAGGATATCGCTTTCAAAATCTACTAAAGGTAAGAGATGTGCGCGTGCCTGAGAATCGGGCGTGACATGTTCACTTTAGTTGATATATAGATAGTATAATTCACCAGAAGCTGTTGTAATTATACTCATATAATATACTATATAGCTCACCAGAAGCTGCCGCAAATATAGTCATATAGTATATTATTTATGCTCACCAGAAACGCCTCATATACTAAGATAATATATATATATATGCTCGCCAGAAACTACCTCAAATACTAATATAGTATATTATATATGTTCGCCAGAAGCTGCCAGCTATACTGTTGTAGTATACCAATAATAATAATGCTCACTAGAAGCCGTCGGCCATACTCTCATGGTATGGTGAAAATACTCATTTAATCAAATCACCATTCTTATCATTCCCGATAAAGATACTCGTATGTGGGTACATGGTCGGCCTTAGCTAAAATACAATATTCTTCTTTTAGAAAATCTCACTATTTAATGTAGTTCATAAATACAATAATCAAATGTGATAAGTTTCGGGAATTGGACGTTTGAGCATATCATGATTCAATTATAGGATATCATCATGTCTTTCGGAGAAATTTCGTCGAGTTCGGGATTTTTATGAAAAATCAATTGAGACGATTCGGAAAAGAATGGAAATTCGGATGGGTCAAGTTGAAAGGATTTTTGGCTTCCAAACCGAGCTATTTGGTAAAGGGGACTTGCAGAAATTGTGTGGACTTCTTCCTTAGTAAAATTTGGACATCAAATTGAGAGATTGGAGAAGAAATTGAAGTCCCAAAATTGAAGAAATTCGGAGCTTGGATGGGGGCTGCAACATTAGCATCAAAATTGAGTTATTTGGGGGATAAATTGCAAGAAATAATTAGGGGACAAGGCTTTAATTAAATGGATAAGTTGTTTGACTTTCTTCCCCTTTTTCCTTAGCTTCCTTCGCACGTTTGGCCGGCTGTCATCCTCCTTCACTTTGTCTCTTTCATTTCCCTTGGAGCTGCCCTCTCCACGTCGATCTCTCTCTCCTTCCCTTCGAAGGCCGCCTGCTGCCCTCCACTTTCATTTGTTCCCAATTGCTGCGGCATGAAGTAAAAGCCACCGAAGCAGCCACGATTTCCCTCCACCTCTGCCAAGCTGCCAACGTTTCCCCCATCCTGCCAGCAGTCAACGCCACCCTGCAGCTCCACCATCTTCAGTCTACCTTCATCCTCCACCAACAAATTCGTGCGGTCCAGTCCACTTCTTCACTCGGTCAACGTCTCCACCGAATCAACTGCTTCTTCAACTGGTTGTTGACCACCAGCAACGACATGATCCCCTGCCAGCCCCCCTTGCGTGTCTTTCTCTCCACCGAAGCAATTTCCCCCAAGCTTTTGACCGTGTCTTTTACTCACGAAGCCAGCAAAGCCAACTCTTCTCGCCAGCGAATTTCACGGGCCCAGCAGCCATCAAAACAAGCTGTCTGTCTCCACCGTTTCGTGCACGACGTCAACCTGCCTCCACGCCAATCTAGCCCATTGAAGTCAGCCCGTCATTTAGCTCAACAACCCGCATCTCGGCCCGACCATCAGCTTCCTCAATTCTGGACCAAGCCCAGCAGTTTTGCTGTGGGCTTTGTGGCCTTTTTCAGCCTGGTCCAAGCCCCATTGGCGTCATCGCAAACCCGGGTTTCGGCCGCCGTCGCACCGCCGTCATGGTGAACCGGTTTTCGCGTTAAATCGGTGAGTTTATGCACTAAACTCTACTTAGTAGGCTAATGACGTTTAAGGGGTGTTTAGTTTAATTTAATTAAGGATTAGGTGGTTAGTTAGATTATATTAGTGATTTAATTATTCAATTATGCATGTTAGGTGGTTAGATTATAGTAATTAAGGCCTAGATAGGATGTGCTATTTATCTAGACAAGTTCGGGAATTTTCCCGGCCCATAGGCAGTTAATTTAGCAATTACAGCCTAAGTTAGTATTTTTGGTATTTAAATTGTATTTATTTAATTTATTTTGGTAATTATTTAATTATTAATTATTTTCTGCAAATTAGACTAGGATAGCGAATGATCAGAATTTTGTGTTGATTGCAATGGTGCGGTGAATTTATTCAATTGGATGTTGATTTGTGCAAATTGAGTGCTGATTGGATTTTTTATAATTTATTTCAAAATTTGGGAAATTTTAATATTTATTTAGTAAATCCTAGGTGTCGGGTTTTAACACGGAAATGGTTTTATATACTATATAAAATAGTGGAATTTTAAAAATGAAGATATCAATTTTTTGGGTTCAATCTAACCGTGTACCCATACATGATTATTTTATCGGGTATTTTTAACACGAAGAAAATAGGCCAAAGTCGTTATCTTAATTGAGGCATGTGAGTGCAAAGCACAATGTCCTTTGCTGTATTGAATGATCGTATGCTGGTTAAGAGAAACCGTCATCGGTGTGTGTCGGTGGATATTACCTATCCTTGGTGTGTGTTGATGGATATTACCTATCCCCGGCATGTGTTAGTGGATGGACATTACCTATCCCCGGCATGTGTTAGTGGATAGAGAACCAGTGTGTGTCGGATAAAATTGCCCATGCAGGTAGTAAGAATTAATTGGAACGCATGTTGAGTGAAATTGATGCGCCGGATTATGAGATAAAATTGTGTGGCATAGAATGAGATGTGTCATAATAATTTAGCCCTATAATCATGACCCCTATGATTGAATTGATGGACTAATGTGTGACGGTAATTCTTGCTTGTGTGAGTAGTGATTGATTTAGATGTTCCAATTGATGTGTAAATTGGTTATATGCATATGGTTGTGATATGAATTGTGTTGACCTGCAGGGAGGATCTAAGACAAGGTAAGTCTCGATGGTTGTATGATTGTGTGGTTAGGACGCCCTAGGCGTATTATCTTCCTAATTGGGGTTTAGAGTGTGAACTCGCTAAGATTTATATCTCACCTCGTCGTAAGCTTAACTTTTCAAGATCGTAGGGTAGAAGATCCGGAGTCAAGCTGAAGTGATCTGAAGTGTAGGTTAGATAAAATAGTTTATTTTGAGAGTCAGTCTTTTGAACTCTTTTGGTTGTAGACTTTTGTACTTGACTTAGTGTGTATATAAAAGCATGTTTTGTTTTTGAATCTGTTGTCCTACTTTTCTATCCCGAGATGGTTATTGTCAAGGGACTTGTTATTCGCTTCTACATATACAATAAAATGAAAGGGTCGACGACTCATCCTAGGAAATCGCAAATTTCATCGACCACCAAGGGATGGGCACACGCTTGAAGATCGGGGCGTGACATTCACCATTGGGACCTCTTGAACATTTGAGTCGACAGTCTCTTCAAATTGCTTGAACATGTATTTGTTCTTGTACACATTGAATGTTGCTTTAGAATCTAACCACCAATCGGATTAGACAATGGTAGAGTTGATTTTAAAACCATAACCATCATATCATTAATTTCAGAAATTTTTATGTTCAAAAACATGGTTGAAATAATGGCCACATAATTTTCTTCAACCAAATTTGCATTTGCCTTCACCGTTGGAATGTTCTTGTCCTTTGAAATGGTCTTATGGTGAATGTAATCATTGGTGTAGTGTCTTTATTTGCCACAAACAAAACAACAACCATTTTTTTTCTTTTGTATTCTCTTAAATTCATGCTCATTCTTTACTTTGAAGTTCTAGCCGATTTTCCGTTTTCTTTTCACAACATTCACCTTGGAATTATAAAAAACAGAATTATTACGTAAATGTGGCTCTTCCTCAATACAAAGATGTTTTCGTATTTGCTCCAAGGTGAAGTCCTAATTTGTGCATCAATTTTTTTCTACATTCTTTCCAACTTGGAGGCAATTTCAAAATAATTGCTCCAACTTGAAAAGCTTCTGGAATATCAATCTTGAGGTTATGAATTTTTATTTACTAGCATTTGCAATTCACAAACTTGTTCCAACAAGGGTTTGGTATCAATAAACTTGAAATCAAAATACTTTGCGATTATATATTTATTGCTCTTCCTCAAGAAGTTTTTTTTTTTTTAAAGATTTAATAACTTAATTCGACTTATATGAAAACAGTAGATTGAAGATATAAAAGACTGTAAACTGATAAATAAGACTGCGAATTAAGTAAATAGATTAGGGAAAGAGAATTGAAACACAAGTTTATATCTAAACCAAGTCTACATCTACTGTCCCGCACTGACAGCCCACTGACTGGATTCCACTAAGAACCAAAAGAGATTTTATAGTATCATGTCCTTGATTCAATGGTGTAGAGACTTTGTTACATTTCCTTAAGGTCTCACAAGAATTTGATCTCTCTTTTGAGTACAGTTTAAGCTCGACAAATTGTAACAGCAAAGAACTAAGAATTTCAGACTTTGGAATTTTTCTTTCATGCACACACTCAAATAACTTGAGCGTCCTCCTTATATACTCCCCCATGCCATCATAACCATTGGCATCTTCCAAAGGAGTTCTTCCAATCTACCCGTTGGACAGAATCAATTCGAAAGATATCGAATTATTTAAGGAATGTGATGACAACCTACCAATACTGCTCACCAATACAATCAGGATCTAGGTTTCCATAAATAGAACATTACAAGTATACTTTGCTAATCAACAGATCTAAATATTCAAATTGATTTCAATAAAAATAGTTAATCTTGAGATGCTATCTCCAGCCATGAGATATTCTTCAACCGTACAAACAAAATCTTTAAGAATGTACTTGTATCTAAATAAATCTTCTTTCATCGAAAAAATATTTTCTTCGTCGGTTTAGAAACTATCAGTGAGGGCAGACTTTAAATCTTAAGTCTAGAAGTCTTCAGACTTTAACATAGAGTCTACAAGTCTTCAAACTAAACTGATGGAAACGTTTTGTTAACTTCAAAATAAATAAAAAAGTTTTCTCCAACAAGTACCCTGCTCCTTCGCTTTGTACTTGAATTCCAATGCATTCCAAATTTCTCTAGCCAACTTCATTTAGTGAAATAAGTTATACAAACAATCGGACATTATATTCAGAATGTGTCATCGGCAAAGTAATTCGTCTTCCATATGTTTCTTCTTCTCTTTATTAACCATCTCAATGGCTTCCGCACTTGGTTGTCCTCCCTCGGTAGTAAGCTTCGGATCTTACAATTCGGTTCCCAGATAGAACCGATTTGACTACATACCCGTAAAGTTGACTAGTCTATTTTTTTACAAACTTTAATAACCGAATGTTGGTTAGAGCTCATGTACAAGTCCCTCGGAATTTCATTTTGTTATATATTGGAGGAACAATTCAGAGTCGATTTTGGGAAAGAAAGTTAAATGGTGAAGAGATGACACGTCCAAAGTCGATTTTTAGAAATAAACATATGGTATCTATTATCTGATACTATATTATCATAACACATCTTAACAATCCACATAGCATTTTATGCATTTCTTGGTGATAGTTTGAGATTGAAATCAATCATAGAGATGTAATATAATATAATATAATATAATATAATATATATACATTTATGATATAGAGAACTCCATATACTTATTAAAAGAAACATTAAAGATGCGGACTTTGTCTTCTTTTTTTTTTTGGTTACCTATGATAAGGGTGGGGAGGGCGATAGAATTATCAGGCTTTTCTGCTCCATGTTCTAACATTCTCAGTACCGTAGAAGAGTCATGCATGACATCAAACACACTGCTGAAATTTGTTGGGGGCGGGGGGATTGCTCTCTCCCAATTCTCGTCATGATGTGGCGCTTCCTCGACCAGAGTTTCGCATCGTACGCCAAGGGCTATTGACTCGTCAATGACCCACCGAACACGACGAAACATTATCAACTCACGTTGATGGCTTGGTGTACTTCGGCCACTCACTGGAATGTCGTAAGTGGCGTACAGAGACCGGCAACTAACGCAAGAATTTTTAATTGATGATGAAACGGGGAATCATACGACTTGGACCAATTGGTTGAAGTGACCAATCGGTTGAAGTTTTGTCGGGGGTGCACAACTTGGGACACTGGATAATTGAAATCGCACGACATTCTTCAATTCAATGCTGTGCAAATCGTTTCGATCATTATAAGAACTCCGAGTGATCTCATCAGAGTAGTGTATTCAGCTAATTTCTTCAGCCTCTAGCCATGTTATTCGTGATTGTTCTGGCAGTGTCTCTCCTGGCAAACATGACACCGACTCATGAAACCGGCGATTTCATGTACAATGGTTTCTGGTCTGCAAATCTGAGTCTCGATGGTTTAGCTGCACTCACTGGCAATGGCCTCCTGAAGTTAACCAGTGTGAACCAACAGGACAAGAGTCATGCCTTCTACCCAGACCCCATCATGTTCAAGAATTCATCCGATGGCGCTGTTCACTCATTCTCCACCACATTCGTCTTCGCTACAATTGCTGAAGATCCAGCTCTGGCTGGGCCCGGGTTCACCTTTGTGATAGCTCCTCGTAGAGAATTTCCTGGAGATTGGCCTGGTTATTTATTTGGTCTCTTCAACATGACAAACTACGGCAATTCCTCGAACCATATTTTCGTGGTGGAATTTGACACGATTCAAAACATCGAAGTCCAGGATATCGATGACAACCATCTCGGGATCGATGTCAATGGGCTGGTCTCTTTAAATTCTTCCCCTGCTGGATACACTGAAAACAACATTCCAGGCTTCAGAAACTTGAGTCTGATTAGTGGTAAAGCAATGCAAGTTTGGGTGGATTATGATGGTGTGCAGAAACAAATCAGGGTCACATTAGCTCCGGTCAATGTCGACAAACCGAACACTCCCCTTTTGTCTCTGTCCTTCAATCTCTCGCCGATCTTCAAGGAGACCATGTACGTTGGGTTCTCTTCCTCAACCGGTGCGCTCTCAACTTCTCATTATATCCTCGGATGGAGCTTTCAGGTAAATGGACAAGCTCATAGGCTTGATTTGTCTCAACTTCCTAGATTACCCCATATGAAAAAGAAGCAGAAATCCGTTCTTCTCACTACAGGATTGCCTTTCATATGCTTGTTCTTTCTGTCAATACTAGTCTTTGCTATGGCTTATGCGATTAGAAAAAGAAGAAAATTCGCAGAGGTTCTTGAAGATTGGGAGCGTGACTTCAGTCCGCATCGGTTCAAATACACAGATCTCTATGTTGCCACAAAGGGGTTCAGAGATCAGGAGCTACTAGGAGCTGGTGGATTTGGTAGGGTTTATAGAGGAGTATTACCCACCTCGAAAATTGAGATTGCAGTGAAAAGGGTTTCTCATGAATCGAGGCAAGGGATGAGACAGTTCATTGCCGAGATTGTTAGTATTGGTCGGCTTCGTCATCGGAACATTGTGACACTTCTCGGATACTGCCGTCGGAAAGGTGAATTGCTGTTGGTTTATGACTACATGCCAAATGGAAGCCTAGACAAGTACCTCTATAACCAACCAAAGGTGACCCTCAATTGGAGTCAAAGATTTAGAGTGATCAAAGGTGTTGCATATGGCCTCTATTATCTCCATGAAGGATGGGAACAAGTAGTGATTCACAGGGACATCAAAGCTAGCAACATCTTGTTAGATTTAGAACTAAATGGGAGGCTAGGAGATTTCGGGCTTGCAAAACTATATGATCATGGCACCGATCCCCAATCCACCCATGTGGTGGGAACTCTTGGGTATATGGCCCCCGAGAACACTCGAACGGCCAGGGCCACTACGAGCACTGATGTTTATGCATTTGGTGCATTTTTGCTCGAGGTCGCCTGTGGAAGAAGACCGATTGAGGTTCAGGAGGAGGAGGATGTGATATTGGTGGAATGGGTGTTTTCTTGCTGGGATAAGGGTGACATACTGGAGGCGAGAGATCCGAACTTAGAGACGGACTTTGTGGCGAAGGAGGTGGAGCTAGTGTTGCAACTTGGATTGTTGTGCTCCCAGTCTCAGCCAACTGCGAGACCATGCATGCGTCAAGTAGTGCAGTACTTGGAAGGGGATCTCATATTAGAGGAGTTATCATCTCTCGGTATTTCAAAAGTGGATTGCAATTTGCATATCATGAAAGATTTAGTAAGTCTATCATGTCTGATCCATCTTCATCAGTCAAGGCATTTTCACAAATATCGTCTGTCGCAAATTCTCCTCTCTCTGGTGGAAGATGAGTCTGAAGCTTGTTATATAAATTAAAAGCACATTTCATAGATCGAAGTAATTGTCAAACTAGCGTTCTTATGCATCAAGTATTCGTAGTTTGCAAATCTGTGAGTATATGTAAACTGTAATTTAAGATTCTATGGATCAGACCAATTTCTGCAGTATATTCTTACATGTTCTTGGGAATGTCTGCATTAACTTAAATTGCCTCCTTTGGCTTTCCTTTTCGGTCAGCCTTCATAGTGTAAGAAGAAGTCCACCTTTTATAAGGATTATTACTTGTTTGTTTGAATCCTCGCATGATTTAACAGTCGGGTCCCTAATATATATGCACCATTGACATGTGAATTTTTTATTCATAGGGAATATAGTAACACAAGTTAGGGTACTGATAGCTAAAATTGCATTAGATTCAATTTGATTCTAGGAGATTCAAACGATATTTTCTCTGTAGTGCATTCAGCGAATTTCTCCACCTTCTGGACATATTTTTCGTGATTTATCTGGCGATTTCTCCCCCGGCAAACTTTGTACTAGCTCACGATACCAGCATTTTCACGTTTCTGGTCGGCCAACCTTAGCCTATATGGTTTAGCCGCATTCACTGGCAATGCAGCCAAACAGAAGCACAGTCATGCCTTCTACCCTGACCTAATCAAATTCAAATATCATCCAGTGGATCTGCTTACTCTTTCTCCGCAACTTTCATCTTCAATGTGATTTACAAGAATCCACCCCTGGGTGGTTACGGGTTCACTTTTATGTTAGCTCCTGACAGAGAATTTCCTGGAGCTCTTCCTAGTAATTACTTTCACCTCTTCAACGAAACCAACAATGGCAATGCCACGAACCACATTGTCACAGTATAATTTGACACAATCCAAAACCATGATGTCCATATAACTACGTTGGGATTGATGTCAATGGGCTGGCCAACCTCCGTAAAATCTGCCCCTGTAGGATATACTATATGTCCCGGTGTGTTCTTCACAAACTAGAGCCTGATGACTGGTGAAGCTATGCAAGTTCTGGTGGATTTTGAAGGCGCAAAAGCAAATCAATGTCACATTAGCTCCTAGTAATGTTGAGAAACTGAAGATTCCCCTTTTATCTTTTTCCGTTGATCTCTTGCCGATCATCAAGGACAATGTACGTGGGGTTCTCGTCCTCAACCAGCTCGTTAGTAACTTCTCATCACATTCCTGGAAAGGAGCTTTATTATAAATGGGACAAGCTCAGAGTCTGGTTTTGTCTCAGTTTCCTAGACTACCCAATGTGAGGTGGAGGAGAAATCCTATCCGATGACTGCTGCTGTGGCTTTCATCTTGTTGTCCTTTCCGTCAATATCTTAAACGTGGTTTTATGTTCACCAAAAAAAAAAAATGTGGTTTGCTCTGATACGACGAAAAAGAAAATTTGCAAAGGTTCTTAACTGGGAGCGTGACTTCAATCCTCATAGGTTCGAGTACAAATATTCCTATGTAGCCACAAAACGATTTAGGGACCAGGAGCTATGACGACCTACTGGATTTGGCCTGGTCTATAGACGGGCATTACCCACTTCAAAACTGATATTGCAGGGACAAGGGTTTATCGTGAATCAAGGCAAGGAATTAGAGAATTCATTGCGAAGATCGTGAGTATTGGCCGTCTTTGTCACAGGAACATCATGATGCTCCTCAGTTATTGTTGCGTCAAAAGTGATCGGCTATTGGGGTATGATTACATCCCCAGTGGAAGCCTGGACAGGTGCCACTGTAATGAACCAAAGGCCAACATCACTTGGAGCCAAAGATTTAAAGTGATTAGTGGCGCAGCCTGTGGCCTTTATTATCTCCAACAAGGTAGTAAGAAGTGGTTCAAAGAGTCAATGAGCCTACTTATAGGTTTCATAATATGATTATCTAAGATAGCATATCAATTAAGATATACGCACAATCAAAGGGTGACATATGTGTAACCTCGAGAGATACAGAGAATTAACAAAATTATCAAAATATCTCTAAGATTGAAAATTATTTTAGAGATATCCCTAATAATTTCTAACATTCCCTTTCTGATGATGGTGTCAGTTTTTAGAGATGAGTAGCAGAGGTGTTCGAACTGCGACCAAAGGCTTCGGTCTTGGCAGAAAACCAGGATAACATTCCCCCATGCACCTGGTGCATGTCCAGATAAGTCCATCCCTGTGCACATCCAAATAAATGCATCATCACCTCTCAACATTATTCACTTTGTGAGCACAAGTCTTATTTGAGGAAGCACTTAACTTAGTTCATTCCACAATAGTCATTTTTCGACGTTGATTGCACCGATCGCATCGTTCAGTCGAGCTTTTTTCATGGAGGTGGCTTTCTTCCAAGGCTAGCTGCAAAGGCTGCGTAGCTCAGTAACTATTTTCCCATGTCAATCGCATATGCTACGTTGCTTAGTTACTCTGTCTGAAGCCAGCCGCATCGACTGCTTGCTGTTTCCCCTCCGATTCTCAAACTTTTGCTTGTTGTTTTAAAAAGCCAACACCACCACCAGACTTGCTACCCAAAGACCAACTAGATTTGAAAGTTTCGCCACAAGAACAGTCGACGAACACAACTTCGTTTGCCAAGTCTCGATCGGACATTGTTTCACTTGATTTCAAAGTCAAGCAGACTTAGTCATATTGAATTTAAAGATAATTAGGGATTTTTCTAGAGGAATTTTCAAGGTTAGAGATACTTTGATAAAATTTGTTGATTCTTTGTATCTATCAGGATTACATCTATGTCTCCCTTTGATTGTGTATATATCTTGATTGATACGTTATATTAGATAGTCATATCATAAAACCTATAGATAAGTTGATGTACTATTTACTATATACATCGAAATATAAAATTTTGTAAATTTCTCTTTCGCTTTACTATTTTTTACTAAAGGGATGTCAAAGTTGGTAATATCTTGCTAGATTCAAAACATAATGGAAAGTTATGTGATTTTAGGATTACACAATCACGACACCGTCCACAAACCCCCATGTGGTGGGAACTCTAGGACATCTTGCTATCGAGACATGGGGATTGGGAAGCGCATTGTGCAAGGACCAGTGTCTCTGGTTTCTTCCATGGAGTTTGAGTTATGAAGTTGTGAGTCTTGGTATAACTTAGATATTTACGAAATTACCATCATATCAAATAAATTGGATAAAGCCAAATTAACAGCCCTTATTTTTATCATCCTTCTACGTCAGGTTTCGTAAATGGGACTTAAAATCGAAATATAATTTAACACTTAATAATTTCTCGCTTAAGAGAAGTCCTCACCAATTTTGACTTAGTAATGGGAAATGGATCTTTTTGCAACAATCTAGGTGAACCACACCTTTGTTATCTGGTATGATTACTTGAAGTAAGTTACTAATAAAATAGAAAAACTCCAGAGGTATTAAACGTTCGTTCACTGTAAGAATCTAAAACTCATTGGATTTCACGAGACTTGTCAGACCTCTACAGTTTACTTGAAGAAGCCTACGTGCTTCCTGGCCATGCTAGGCTGACCATCAATTTATAGCTCATTTTTGTTAGTCACATTAGTTCCAATAGGCGGCTCCCATTGTTATGCATGATTTTTTCGGTCAGGCTTCGATGATGACGACCTCCTCCGGTAGTCGTATCAAGAGAAAGTCCTGGGTTTGCCCTCTGTAGGATCAGTGGATCATTAGGTTAAGTATATTTGAAATCAGGGAGAAAAGAAAGCGGTCAGGATTATTAGGTCATACCTCTGTAAGGGGTTGCTATCTTACATATATAGTGTGGCCGAAAGAACTAGCTTTTTAAGTATTATGTATTTTTGTCATGTCATATAATGTCTCTAGTTTTCCTAGATGGTTATTATAAAATTATTTGCCGGAATTACGAGGATAGCTTCCAACAAAAAGATCTAGTCAGATTTTCATGGAGGAAAACGAGAAGGGCCACATGTTTCTCTTGCTATAGCAGTCCTCCTTTGCATTTGTCTCATGGTTTGTTAGAACATATCTGTCATTCCTCTAGAGATACTTTGTATCCTGCTTGTCACACATGCAATAGGACCTTTTGTGGATATGCTGGCATACAGTTCTAAATAGGCTTTGTCCATTGACAAGCTACATGCCTTAATGTAGGTGTGCATGCAGAGAGCCTATGCATTCAGGAAATAGAAAGGGCGAGGGAGAGAGATTGAAGAGCTGGGCAGAGTCTATTTGAGGCGCTTGATTGTTCCCAGTCCTCTTCCCAAGTGCCAATTGTAGATTCTCGGATTCGCAGGGTTCTGTAAGTTATGTTCTTGTTACTCGGTAGAAGTTTGAGCTCCTTAGTAATGTAACGTCGTATCATGAGGCATCTCAGCCTAGGAACAGTGATTTTCAACTTATTGATCCCATGTAACTTTTTCAAATAGAGTGAAGTAGTATGACTAAGTTTGTCATACTGCATTGGGTTTGGAAACTGATTGAAACAGTTAAAATCTTGCTACAGTTTGTAAATCTTGTCTGTTCGGAGTGATTTCTACCTTTTTCTGACGAGCTGATTGTGAACACCAGGGGGCTTAGCTGCCCTGTGTCTATGAAGCATTGTCATGTTCCATATTTAGTCCCTTTTAGTTCTACTGCTTATGTGCAATTTGTGCATACAACTTGCAGCTTTTTAAGCCCTCGTTTGCTATAGGCAAGGAATGTCAATTTCAGTTTACTCTAGGTTTGAAGTCTAATGCTTCTTTTGTTGTGATGTCAATATGATCGGGTGTTCAACAAGCGAAACCTTGCAGTGATCAGTAAAAATCAATTCTAAAACATCCGCAGCAACCTCTGTTTCAAAGACGAACAAATTGGCTATTCATTCAGAAGGATTAAATTCATACTCTTCTCAAGTTGTTCCTGTATTATCTTATTGATGGTCAAAAGAGGAAGGTGATAGTGTCATTTGCAAGCAAATTAAAAACCCTATGGAATCGATTGTGCAAGCTATTCAACAAGAAAATCCAGTGAAGCAGCACAGGGTTACTCTCTACGCAGCAAGAGTAGAGCCAAGAGAGTTGTCACCAACTTGAAGTCATTGTATTTACTTCTCTAGAGAAAGAGATTTCCAATACGACGAGGGGAGCTGAAATTTCTCAAAGAGGAAGATCGAGGCCCTTGCCCACCTCCACTCCAATCACCTGAAGAATCCCTTTGTTTATTATCTGACCAAAATCAAGACAACGATCATCAAGGTGTGCAAAAAATGATGCCGGGTTTTACTAGAATAATGCCATAGAGATTACGACCGAATATTAATTGACACCCAAAGTAATACCACGGAACCTTGTCCGGTGTTTGGTTGGCTCCATTAACTTAAATTTGATTTATAATTTGTGGGATTATTTGACGAGAGTGCTCTCAAAAGACTTGCCAACTCATATTATGAATAACCACTATCATGAAAATTGAAATCTTCCTAATTAAACATTCTTAAAATGTCTTAAGAGCACTGTTAACAAAATCGGATTTTATAAATCAATTTAATATGCTATCTCCTTTGTATCTAGCATTACTAAATTTAACAACCACAACGCCAGAGCGTCCTTGAACAAAAAGGAGCAAGAAATTATGCTAAAAGAAAAGAGGCTGACCAGTTCGACAATGAATGTCCCGATGAGGCCAATCATGCAAGCTCTGGAGTTCCAAACCTCGGCAGTTCTTGTGAATCCGAGAAATGGAGCCTGGAACTTGGGCTCTACTTTCGGCACTTCCACCTGCGCTTCCAGCAATCTAAAATGAGCTGAAATTCTAGAGAGAGAGAGAGAGAGAGAGAGAGAGATGATGGTACCCCAGAGGGAAGCTTGGCAGCTCGGACCCTGAGAGAGAGGGGTTTTCTGGAGGCTTGGTTGGGACTGTGGAGGATGAGGAACTGGTAACTGTGGCGGCCTCCATGGAAGATCGTCGAAGCTCTGGTCGTGGGAACAAGAGAAGGAGATGAGTGGATGGTAAAAGAAGCAGCCATCTCTCTCTCTCTATCCGGTCCTCCAGAAATTTCTGGCTTGTCGGCTGCTTGTTTTCTCCCACATTCCCCCTATCTATTAGAAAATGTGGACGATCAGTCCCTGAATGTACACTGATTCTTCAATCTGGCCCTCATATTCATAGTTTTCGCAATTGAATACCCATATGCTTGAAATGTTTCCTAATTAACTCTTTTAGTCGTCGATTCTGGCAAATCAACCTTGATGTGTTTGTCGATCCCCGTCAAAATCTTTGGTATGTGAAACAAAAAAGTTGGTGTCATCCGAGGCAATCCAATTTGCGCCAATCAAATTGCATATACAACCGTTGTAAAAGGGCTTTTCCGTTTCTAGCACTATTGATTACTTTCACATCAAATGTCTGTCCGCATCACTGGCTTCAATTTGGCAAAGTTGGAATATGGAGTGGATTAGAAAAGTCTAATCAAGAACATGATTGCCTAAATTATCAGCTTGAGGATCATATTAAGAAATTATTCCAAGTAGCGCAACATTAAAATTGATTGATTTTCTTGATGCATTGTTTAAAAAAAGTCGTGGCATGGTCATATTAGTCACTGGATGATTCTGGACTAAAATAAATGTCTGACGTGGAAGCTCGTGAGCCGTCGATTCGCCAATGGATGACATGTGATTGGGGGTCCCGACGTGGATAAGGAGATGCAACTGAGATGTCATCAATCTTGGCCCAGATTTGTGGACCACAAAATTACTGGGCAAAAGGAGGAAGTGTTTATAAAAAAGAAAAGAAAAATACAAGGCCATAGAATAGAGGTTAAAAATTCTAAGTGGCAGTTGATTAGCCTATTATTATATAAATACATAAATTTTAACCACTGACCGTTGCTTAGAGCTTTTGTTCAAGTACCTCGAAATTTCATTTCGTTATATATCTGACGAACTATTGGGAGAAGTAAATTCTTTTTTTTCTAAAAATTAGCAAATATTGCACACATGTGTGGTTCAAAGGAAAAAAGAAAACGAATTAAATTTGTGTATAAAGTGATGAATATGAAAATGAATTTGGGAAAGATATTTAAATGGTAGAGATATGACAAACTTAAATTCAATTTTGGAAAAGAAGATATATACGAATTCACTTGATAATCATCTTTACTAATTAATTTATATTGTATATATTTTGTTGGACGATATAATGATAATACGCCTTAACCATCCACATGCATTCAATCTATTTTAAAGTATTATGTTTGAGATTGAACATTAATCATAGAGATGTCCAAAATAATTTGAATATGAAGAAGTCCATATGCTTATTAGAAGAAACTCTAAAGCTACAGGATTTGTTTTTCGTTATGGATGACAAGGGTGGGGAGGGCGACCGACACCGTACGCTTTTTAGGGTTATTATAAGGGTCGCACTCTGTCACGTGATTTTTTTTTCAAAATTGAGGTGACCAAATACTCAATGATTTCGAATAGTAAATAAATTTCAATGGAGGGTGATTAATGATCAATTAAGCGAATGAATTATGATGTGCTTTGAAGTCTCAAGGACATTGCAAATTTCGAATTACTAATTATGTACAAATAATAGATTGAAATTAACGAGGAAAGTTCATGAAACTTTATTGAATCGGAACATAGGGCTTACATTCTTGAAGGCCGTGCATTCTCCATGATTGAAACTGAACATGAACAGCTAATGAAGATGACTGAAATGCGTAAAGAAAGTAAAAAAGCTGACCAAATACGACCAAAAATGCTTTTATAGACAAAGATAAATATTGAAATCGAGAAACCTAATGTAATTTGAAATTCAAACTCAAACTCGAGCGGAACCTAATCTACTTCGATCCGCTATAAATTATATACTCATCATCGTATTTTCAAAGTCAAAAGGTTCCATCTTCAAAGATGTTTAGTTTGCTAATGATTATTAGTTTTATAATGTGCGATCTATCATTTATTCTTCTTATGTCTTTATATGGATGATCCAGTTTTGCCTTATGGTATTTCTCCATAGAAATTTATAATAATCTGGGCATAGAGATCATTTGTAACTACTTTCAATTCCTTAGTGACGGTCTATCCTAGATCGATGGATACTCCTTGACACAATCTGTAACTTTTGTGCATGCTTTGAGTCAAGCAATTGTCACCATTGTTTCATACCTCACTTGAATTCTATCAATTGAAAATTTAGCATCGATAAACTCATTACATGTTCCAACGATTGATCTTGTCAGTCAAGTGTATTGACATGGTCTAGTTTGGGCCATCCTCTTCTTTACATTTGAGCCTAATTTTTGGGTCTGATGTCAAGATACTTGCTATGATGTTTGATTTGAGCCATAATAACTCAGTTCACCTATGACTATACAAACCCATCACAACTGTGGAATTTGCCTTGGTTTTTCACCTTTTGGTACTAATGTGATGATAACATATTCCGTTAAAAAGGCTTTGCTCAATAATTGGGGACAAATGTAAAAAAAAAAAAGTCTTAAACCTTTTATATCTGTGCCAATTTAATCATAAAACTTATAATTTGGTGCCAATTTAGTCTTAAATCTTTTGATTTGGTACCAATTTGGTATTTTCAGTTAATTTTAGCCGAATTTTGCTGATGTAAACAACGGTCAGCTAACGTGGCAAGGCTCAAGGCGCGATGTAGATAATTTTTAATAATATTTTAATATTTTCGAAATTTTTATTTTATTTTATTTTATTTTATTTTATTTTTCATTTCCTTTTTTCTTTTCTTTTTTTGTTCTCTTTCCCCTTACTCCAGTTAGTCGCTGGACCTCAACGACCGACTAGAGACAATGGCCAATGAGGTCGAGATCAACCTCACCAACCTTTGGCGAGTCTTGCCAAAGGTCGTGCGGCAAGGGCGGCCTTGCAGACTGGGCGACAAGGCTCGCCTTCACCGAATTTGGCAAAGGTCAAGCCTCGTGGGCCATGGGTGAGGCCCAACCTCATTAGATCCGATAAGGTCAAGTCTCGCTTGGCCACTGGCCAAGGCTCAAGCCCTTGTAACTGTGACCTGCAGCCTCTAGTGAGGTCGACCTCAACCTCACCAGCCATTGCTTCTAGCCAATTGTCGAGGTCCGGCGACCGGTTGGATGGAGTAAAGGGGAGGAGAAGAAAAAAGAAAACATAAAAGAAAAATAAAATGAACTAAAATAATTCGAAAAATATTAAAATATTATTAAAAGTTTTCAATGTCAACTCCAATCATGCCACATCAGCCGACCAGTGTTCACATCAACAAAATTTTGCCAAAATTAGTCGGAAGGCATGAAGTGACACCAAATTAAAAATGTTTAAGATTAAATTAGGACTAATAAAATGTTTATAACTAAATTAGCACCTATGCAAAAAGTTTAGGATTTTTTTTATACTTTTCCCTCAATAATTGTGTTTATTAAATTGGAATTTGTAATTAGTAAAGACCAAGACAAATTTGAATTTATTTATTATATGGAAGGCAAAGGCCCAAGCAAACCCATTAATACATTAGCTGAATCAAACTTCACTTAAATATTTAAATAAATGAATTATGGGTCCAATTAGAACAATATTAATGTCTCACATCACACTCAATCTCTAATATGGATTGCTCCAACACAACTCATATGTGCATATGCGTAAGCTAAATCCAAATATCCCTTTGTACTAACATAAAAGCAAATTAGGATACACTAACTATTTCATATTGCACTAAATCTGCGATTAGGATCTCTAGCACTTGTACCCCGACGCACCGAATTCCAGGTCAATGTCGGAGATAAGATTCCTAGGCTTGACTATTCTTATGTACTTATCCTCTCAGCATAATGACATTAAACAGACGGTTGAAATTTGTGGGGACATGGTCCTTCTTCGTGAGCTTCCAGAAGAAATTTGTGGGGACATTGCGGTCATCGTACGCCATCGGTTACTGACTCGGCGATAACTGTGGCTTTGGGAAGACCACAAAACATCGACTAACGTTGACGGACGCCTTAGTCTACTTTGGCGGCTATCTAAAATGTGTAATTGGCGTACAGAAACAGGCGAGTCCCAGAAGATTGCTGATGAAAATCGGACCAATCAGTTAATCACATGACAGAGGTATAATACGACCCGGACCGATCAGTTAACCCCACGGCAGAGGATTCATTCTGAAGGCCGGCTGCATGCTCGTTAGGTGTGCACAAGTTGGGGCGCTGATGATTGAAATTGCATGAGTTTTAACTCGATGCTGGGCAAGTCTCTTGCATCATTATAGTAACTTCAAAGCCTCTGGCCATGTTCCTCGTGATTGTTCTGGCGGTTTCTCTCCTGGCCAATGCAGCAGCGAGTCCTGAAACCGGCGATTTCACGTACAGTGGTTTCAAGTCTGCAAATCTGAGCCTCGATGGTTTAGCTGTACTCACTGGCAATGGCCTCCTGAGATTAACCAACGTGACCAAACAGAAGGTAAGTCATGCCTTCTACCCCGACGCTATTGTGCTCAAGAACTCATCCAGTGGCGCTGTCCACTCATTCTCCACCACATTCGTCTTCGCTATAATTCCCAAATATCCAGCTCTAGGCAGTCATCGGTTCACCTTTGTGATAGCTCCTCGTAGAGAAATTCCTGGAGCTCGGCCTTTTTTTTTTTTTTTGGGCCTCTTCAACGAAACCAACATTGGCAATGCCACGAACCACATTTTCCCTGTAGAATTTGAGACGGTTCAAAACAATGAATATCAATGACATCCATGTTGGGATAGATGTCAATGGGCTGACTTCTGTAAAATCTTTCCTAGCTGGATATACCGAAAACAACATTCAAGGCTTCAGAAACTTGAGTCTGATTAGTGGTAAAGCAATGCAAGCCTGGGTGGATTATGATGGCGTGCAGAAACAAATCAGCGTGACATTAGCTCCTCTCAAAGTCGACAAACCGAACAGTCCCCTTTTGTCTCTGTCCTACAATCTCTCGCCAATATTCATAGAGACCATGTATGTTGGGCTCTCGTCTTCGACTGGCTCGCTCTATACTTATCAATGTTCTCATTACATCCTCGGATGAAACTTTAGGATAAATGGACAAGCTCAAAAGCTAGATTTGTCTCAACTTCCCAGATTACCCCATAGGAAAAAGAAGCAGAAATCCAACCTTCTCACTAGTGGACTGCCTTTCATATGTTTGTTTATTCTATCCATTCTAGTCTTTGCTGTGGCTAACGCAATAAGAAAACATAGGAAATTTGTTGAGGTTCTCGAGGATTGGGAGCGCGACTACTTTGACATCCTGAATGTTCGACTCTGCTTCGATTAAATGAAATGGACTTTTCATTGACTCGCCTATAGCCTTTTTCTCTGAGATGATCACGAGATAATTGATCTATCGGGTGAAGTCGTTAAGGGATATAAACGCGACAGACTTGAGAATTCAATCAGAAATCGACTGCTCGACCGTGATAATTAGCAAGGGTCAATACGACACTGTTACAATCGATTCGAGATCGGGAATAGGTCGATTCGATGGAATGGTGTGATTAAATGGTAGGTGATTCCACCTGATTGCAAAATTCGCATCGAACAGCACTAGTCTAATTTTTCTATTGATTATATACCATGTGCCAATAATTGAAATCTTGAGATTTTTACGACAACCGAGAATCACCAATGAGTCGGAGATGTACAAATGTGGATTGAAAATTATCAACCACGGGTCAACCGTGATAAATTTTCTAAAAGCTACCATGTAGGTTAGGTTACGCTAAAATCGCGTCCGAGAGTCACATCCTTTGAAGAATTTTCGGTGAGCCCAAAATTTTGGCGGAAAAATAAAAATTAGGCAAATTAAATCAAGGAAATTCGGATGGGCACTTTGGTGTGGAATTTTGGCTACCAAAGTGAGTTGTTTTGTGAGAGATTGAAGGGAAATTATTTTAGGCTGCTGCCATGGCATGTGTGACCAATAAATTAAAGTTGTTTGGTGAGGAATTGAGATGAATGGGTGCAAAATTCGTAGGGGCTGCTGGCTGCTGAATTTTGGGCACCAAATTGAAGTCCTTTGGTGAAGATTTGTGAAGCAAATGGCTTATGGGAGAAGCTTGGATAGCTAAGGGTAGAAGACTTTGAGGGATGAACACTTGAGTGCCTTGATATTTTGCTTGCAAGCCCATTGGCTCAAGCCAAGACTTTCAAGGCCATTGTCTCCCCTTGGTTCCCCTCTCTCCCTCTCCTTTCCTCCCCCCTTGGTTGACTAGCATAGCAGATCCACTGCATCATCTTCTTCTTCAGCTTCTTCTTCCTCCATTGTTGTTGAACCACCACCTCCAGCCCCTTGCCGAAACAACCAGCCACCGCCGCTTGTCCGAGCAGCCTGCGCCCCTTTCATCAGCCCGTGAGCCGAGCAACCGCCCAGACCAGTCCACGTCCTTAAATTGTCAATCCTCATCGCCGCCTCGCCGTCGGCGCCTAGCCGCCCAAGCTGCCACGCTCGCCCTACTCGCACCACCGAATCGCACTACCCGTCCCCGTGCCATTAGCCAAGCCGAACCGCCTCAGCCCCGACCGGTTCAGCCCTCCACCAAACCGGCCCCAGGAAGCAAACTATGAGGCTTTCTAGGCCTTTTTCAGCCCCTTCCGAACCTCCCTTGGTGTCGTTGTAGGCTCGAGTTTTGGTTGTCGTCATGCCGTTGTCGCCGTGAACCAATTTGTTCGCTAAACCGGTGAGTTAACCTCTTAAACTCTAATTAGGGGTTAATTTCACTTCAGAGAGGATTAGTTAGGTTAATTAGAGATTAGTGTAGTTAGTTCATGTAACTAGGTTAGCTAGGATTAGTTAGTTATGCTAAGGATTTAGTTAGGTTGTTAGTTAGGTGGCTTAGTTAGTTTAATTAGAGAATGTAGCTAGTTTAGTTAATTAGTTTAATTAGTCTAAGTAGATTAGCTAGATTAGCTTATGTTAATTTAATTACGTGTTTTAGTTTAAATATTTTGTAATTTATTTAATTAAATGCAATTTATTTAATTATTTATTAATTAGCGTAAATTATATCAGGATAGCCGGTTGTCAGAATTTCGTACTAATCATTGTGGTGTAGTTGATTTGTGAAATTGATTACTAATTTATGCAATTAGATGCTGAATGATGATTTTTGAATTATTATTTCAAAAATATGAAGTTTTGGTATTTAATTAGAAAAATACCGAGTGTTGGGTTTTGACACCAAAAATATTTTAAGTAGTATATAAAATCGTGGAATTTTTAAAAGAGAGTATACCGCGTTTTATGGTTCAATTTGATCGTGTGTCCACGCACAATTATTTTACCGGGTGTTTTTAATATGAAAAAAATAGGCCAAGTACATTATTTGAAATTGAGGTATTTGAGTGCAAAGCACGATGTCCTTGGGCGAAATTGGATATGCATGTGATCGCTATTGGAATCTGTTACGATGCGTTTATGCCGGATGATGCTTTTTTGGGAGTGCCCCTTGTCAACAGATGCTGGTCGCAGTGAAGGTTGGGCCGATGCTCCTTCGGGAATGTTGTCTAGATGTAGACATTGCTATGCTCGATGAAGCGACACGACGCCTGGTTATGCCAGATGATTGCCGACTGTTGAGTTGGCCATGGCCGTTGGGTTGTAATTAATTGAAATGCTTGAATGAGTGAGATAATTGTGCTAAATTATAGGAAAAATTGTGTGGCACAGAATGGGACGTGTCATAACGATTTGACCTTATAATCATGACCCCTGTAATTGATTGATATATGAGTTGAAGTGTTCCAATTATTGAGTGCACTTACTGTATGCATATATTATATGAGATGTACTAATGTGTAGAGAGGTGCTGAGGCGAGGTAAGTTTTGTATGGTGTATGATTAGGCTGCCTCTAGATGAATTATCTTCCTAATTGGGGTTTAGGATGTAGACTCGCTGAAACATTGTCTCACCCCGTTGTGGTTTAAATTTTTACAGGTCCTTAGATGGAGGTACGGCATGTACGTTATGTCCCACGGATGGACTTTCAGCACTCCTATTTTCCTATACCCGGGACTTACCTAACCCGTGAGTTGGTTGAGTCCACGGTCTGGGTCAAAGAAGGCTTACCTTAGTTGGTACCTCATCGATTCAGAGTGCGGTTCATCAACTTTCCTCAAGGGGGTCGGGAGGGCCTCCCATCGGGACTGGGGATTGGGAAATAGGGCATCCTATGGACATCAATACCCCTGATGGTGTCGTGGAGGACCTGGAGCCCATGACTGAAGAGTCCAGAGTGTAGAGGACTTAGTACCTCTTTTTGGATTCAGACCGCTATATTTAACTTTGTAGGACTTACCTGGTTTGTTTTATAAAATATGTTTTGTGTAAATTGACTGTCCTACTTTTCTATCCCATGTTGGTTGTTGTTTGGAAATTGTTATTTTGCTTCCGCATATGCATAAATCATTTGGGTTGGCGACGCGTCTTGGAAACATTGCAACTTAGTCGACCTGCGAGGGATGTGTGTGTGCCCAGGGTTCAGGGCGTGACAACTACAGTCTGCATAGGTTCAAGTACAAAGATCTCTATGTTGCCACAAAGGGGTTTGGGATGAGGAGCTATTAGGAGCTGGTGGATCTGGTAGGGTTTATAGAGGGGTATTACCCACCACGAAAACTAAGATCGCAATGAAGAGTGTTTCTCATGAATCGAGGCAAGGGATGAGGGAGTTCATTGCGGAGATCATTGGTATTGTTCGGCTTCGTCATCGGAACATCGTAAAGCTTCTCGGTTACTACCGTCGAAAGGGTGAGCTGTTGTTGGTTTATGACTACATGCCCAATGGAAGTCTAGACAATTACCTCTATAACCAACCAAAGGTGACCCTCAATTGGGGCCAAAGGTTTAGAGTGATCAAATGTGTTGCATATAGCCTCTCCTATCTCCATGAAGGATGGGAACAAGTAGGGATTCACAGATATATCAAAGTTAGCAATATCTTGTTAGATTCAGAACTGAATGGGAGGTTAGGAGATTTCGGGCTTGCGAAAATATACAATCACGGCACAGATTCCCAAACCACCCATGTGGTGGGAACTCTTGGATATTTGGCCTGGAGAACACTCGAACCGCCAGGGCCACTACAGAACGGACGTTTTTGCGTTTAGGGCATTTTTGCTCGAAGTTGCTTGTGGAAGAAGGCCGATTGAGGCTAAGGAGAAGGAGGATGTAATATTGGTGGACAGGGTGTTTTCTTGCTGGGATGAGGGTGGCATTCTAGAGGCAAGAGATCCAAATTTAGGGACAGACTTTGTGGCGAAGGATGTGGAGCTAGTGTTGAAACTTTGATTGATGTGCTCTCATTCAGAGCCAACAGCGAGACCAAGAATGCGTCAAGTAGTGCAGTACATAGAAGGGGATGTCGCAAAAATAGTGCAAAACGACATCGATTCAGACATTCGTTTGCCTTGGATTACAGAATGGAGCTAAATCCAAAATATTCTTCAAATCCAACCCTAGATATAGGAATTGGGGCAAAATTAAATTTGTTGTCTGTGTTTTGAGTGACTCAAATTAGTCTTATTTACCATGCTTGCCTACTACCAAAAGCTGTTGAGGTAGAGATTTGGAAGCTAAAGAAATTAATACATCTGAGGAACAATTTGGAAGAAGTAAATTCTTTGATTTCTTTTCTTTAATAACTAGTGAAATTGTTAGATCAAAAAGAGAGAAAAAAAAAAAAACGAGCGAAATTGCACGCGCCTATGTGTGTTAAAGGAAAGCATAAATTTGCATGTAGAGATGATAAAAGTGAAAATTAATCTGAGAAAAAATAAATGGTAGAGAGATGACAAATTCATAGTTCTTTTTTGAGAAATAAGATAGTTTATCTATTTTGTAATACCATATTATTATCATACATCTTAACAATCCACGTGCCATTTTATGTATTTCTTACTGATACTTTTGGGATTGGGGAAAAGTGCCAAAAAAGTCCTAAACCTTTTGTTATTGTGCCGATTTAGTCATAAACCTTTTTTTTTGTACCGATTTAGTCCTAAATCTTTTTAAGTTGTATCAATTCAGTCCTTTCCGGCCAATTTGGCCGGATTTACTGATTGGACGCCGCCGGCTAACATGGATAACTTGTAATAATATTTTAATATTTTTGAATTTTTGAATTTTTATTTTTTGAATTTTTTTATTTTTTTATTCTCTCTTCTTCCTCCCCGGCCGCCGCCAAGGTCCGGCGACTAGCTAGAGGCGATGGCCGGCGAGGTCGAGGTCAACCTCGCCGGCCACCTCGCCGGGTCGCGGGGCGGCCTCGCGCGAGGCGGGCGAGGCTCGCCCTCGTCGAATCTGGCGAGGTCGAGCCTCGCCCTTGGCCTCGCCCGGATCCGGCGAGGGCAAGCTTCGCCCGCCCGCGCGAGGCCCTCGAGGCTGGGCGGCGAGGGCGAGCGCGCCCGCCCGCCGGATATGGCGGCGAGTCGGCGAGCGGCGGTGAACGGCATCGGGCGGCGGCATTGCGGTGGTGGTCTCACATGGCCGGGGTTTCCTCGGCTTGGCCGAGAGAGGACTCTCTCTCTCTCTTAGGTCCCGCCCGGATTGAACGCCCTCGGATCTTGAACCGAATCATTGAAGACCGCGAGCTCCGGCCTAGTCCGACCAACGCAAGGCATAAAAAGGACCGAGGCCTACCGGAGCTTCGGCGCTTGAAACTAGGCGCGGCCGTAGGGCCGACGGCCGCGGCTCAGTGGGTGGCCGCCAGCTACCCTCCGACTCTCTCCCCCCTCGAACCCCTCACTCGCTAGATCCAGATCCGGCAGCCGGCGGGGCTCGCCCTCGCCGGCCATAGGTGAGGCTCAACCCTTGCTAGATCCGACGAGGGCGAGCCTCGCCGCCCGCTGTTGACACTCGAAATTTTATCTTTTTTTTTAACATCCATTGTTTGCAAAAATATAAATAAAAAAAATTAAAGAGCCAAAAAGAAAACAAAGAAAACAAAACAAAAAGAAAAAAAGAAAACAAAAAGAAAAAAGGAAATGAAATGAAAAGAAAAAAATAGAAATAAAAAGAAAACAGAAAGAAAAAAGAGAGAAAACAAAAGAAAACAAAGAAAGAAGAAAAAAAAAAGAATATAAAATGAGGGGGCCATTCAGAAGGAAAAGGGGGCTTCTTTTTTCCGCTCGATCTCTCACTCCTGTTCTCTCTAGCGAAATTTTCTTTTTTGGGGCTCTGGGTAAAACGCGAAGAACAGACTCGCACTCGGGCCTTTTCGCCGTAACAACCTACTCTCTCTGGGCTCTTCCTCGATCAAACTCCTCCGATCTCCCTTCCTTCTCCTCCTCCTCGCCGGAAACCCTAGGCTAGAATTTCTTGATCGGATGCTCCCCGGCTTTTTTTCCCGAAGATCTGAGACTCACTCGTTCGATGAAGATAGAGCATCTGCCGGTCGAAGAGCTCGAGGTGTGAGACTCGGACTCACGCCGAGATCGGAGATTTTCCATAGCGCCTCGGAGATCTGCCGTCTTCGTCCGTTCTTCGCTGAGTATCCCTCGCCGGTGTAGCTCCTCCGAGGTTACTACTTCGAGCCCAGGCAAAAGAGCCGCCGCGGCACCTGTCGTCAACGCTGTGAAGGAGGAGGCGATCGAGTCCCCCGTCGTCGAGCTGACCGCCGATTCCAAAGCCCCGTCCTTGGCATCTTCTAAGCTGATCCTTGTCGCCAGAGACTCTAGTGGCGTTGGTACGTTGTTTCTTCTTTCCGGTGATCTCTGTCCTCTCTTGAAGTTTTGTTAATGTAAAAACTTGTCTAGGTTTGATATTTGAACCGGACGAGCTCTAGATTCTGAAATGACGATGCTCTGACAAGACGATTTTGTTTGTGGATCTTTCTTTAGCTGCTTTTGTTTATCGTGACTATGATATATCCAACCAAGTATGTGCGCTATGTTTTTCTTTGACCTTCGGTGATGATATGGAGACGAACTGTTGACGTATTCCTGTATCTAGATCATTAGATGAAAGTGTCCGCCATATGTTCGATGATTTTTCTAAATAAAGCTAGGGTACGAATTTAAGTAAAGTTCTTGCATGTTAGCATCTGGTTGATGATTTAATGTTCAAACTAAGGTGTATTTGTTTGATCTCCTCATTGGGCCTTTGAATTGATCTATTGTTTTGCTCTGTCGAGTCTCTGTTTGTGCGTTGCTTGTTTGGTCCCTGCTCATTTTCATTCTCAGCTTTAGTCCATTTCATTGGCCTCATTCCACAACAATTATTTGATAATTGATCTTAAGTGGTGATCAAGAATCGCATGTACGAAAACTGAAATTGATTGCGACATTTTTTCTCCAAGTTTGAGTAAAATGAATTGATCTGGATGCTCATCATGTTCTGATTTTGTCCACCAAGAGTGAATATGAATTACATGTTCTATTATGAGAGGAATGGCGCAAATGATGTATGTGTGTACACATTGATAAGCGCCTTAATTTGATGATCAATGATCATGAACTTGAGGTTGATTGAGTTTGATTTCTATTAATCTGCAATTTCGTGTCTTTGTGATAGACTTTCTGTTTTGGCTTAAATGAGGTGATAGATGAGGCTTTCTGGTCTTGAGCCCTTTTAGACATAGAAAATAGACTTCTCAAGCTTCGATTTGATAGTTCACATGCCCTGAGAGGACGTCATTTGGTTCTGCAGTAATTTTTTTTTGGTTGAAAAGTTGTTCTGCTCTGATATTCTGTTTCTTTCGCTGATCTGACCTTCTGTGCAAATGACTTGATATGAGCTGGTTGTTGTGGTTTTCTGTGTTCGAAGTCTTCATATAGGTTGAAGATGGTTCGATTATCTTTCCAATGAGCTATAGAATGCCATAATCTGACTTCATTTAATATGATTTTTTGTCTGTCCAAAGTCTGGTCCAGAATCTGCCAAATGTTTGTCTCTCTGTTTCAGATGACCTTCTGTGTAAATCACTTGATATGAACTGGTAGATGATGTTATTAGGACTTAATAATGTCTTCTAGATAATTGTACTAGGCATCTCAAGCTTTAAAATGACATATTGCATGCCTGAATCGGCCATCATTTGCCCTGCCTGATGCTTCTTGCAAAGAGCACTAATCTGCTGATGTGTTCTGCTTGTTATGATCTGATCTGACCATTTATACAAATGGCTTTGCTTGAGCTAGAAAAAGACTTAAATTGCAATTGTCACCTAATAGGAATTCGTAAAGGACACCTTAAGCTTTCTAACGATGCCTAGTTTGTCCAATTTGCCCATCATTTGCCCTGCTTTTCTTTTTTTTAGATCAAGTTTTGAAGTCTGAATTTGTCTTGACCTGCAGTGCTGTCTTGTCTCTATGAATCTGACTGTCTACCAATTTTGTGTGATCTTATACATAATGATCTTGAGGATAAATTCTCAATGAAAGCTGTTCATAATGTCCATATCCATCCTATGCTAAAATTTCAGAATTTTTAAGGTCAAGTAACCTTAGGATTCATGACGACATGTAGCAATTTAAATTGTTATGCATTTTGCTTCTTAGTTCCAAGTCACTTTGTAATGTTAATGACTTGTGTGACTTCTTTGCATTCTGATTTAGGGTTAAATGTTTACCCAAACCTTTTTCGCATTCAACCTTATGTCATCTGCAAGTTTCACATTTTTGTACATTGTCTAGGTGGTCTTACGAACCTTTAAACATGCATTGTATTTTGTCCTATTTGTGACTTGAATTTGCTGGATTCATGTTCATGACCGATGCCTATGTCTATTCGTTATAGTAATGATTTCTATGCGTTGTCTTAGTCACATAAGATGAGACAGGGGATCATTGTTTCTTAGATTAGGTTTAGATTAGGACCCTGGAGATGGACCTTTGCGTGAAGATGGTGGAGGTCGATGTCCACTCCGACCGTTATCATGTAATGCTCATTTTCCCGACATATGTCTCAGGTTCCATTCGTTGTATAAAACCCGACGAGTTGCGGGTTTGCTTTCTTTTCTTTTTAATTGTTTTCTCTTTTATATTTTTTAGACCGCCCGATAGATTTCTTGTTTTTCCTTGATTGCTTACTTAATGTTTTGCAATTTCAATTTCATTGGTTGTTTTCCTTTCTATTTTTTTAGAAATAGAATAGAATGAAAGTAATTTACCACGCATGATTATTTAGTATAGAATTGACGATCCTGAAAATATAAAAAGAAATGCATGGACATGTTAGGAAAAAACACAACATACTGTTTAGGTACCGAAATGACACTAATAGCAATATTAGCGTAACCCAAGTCCCCGAACCTAGATATCTGTTTGCGTAGGAATCGAGGAATACTCCCGATCCTTGATTGGGTTTCTAGCCACCCCAAAAATGAGGCTAGTGGCGACTCCTCGTATATTTCTTTTTAGGTTGTTAAATACCTAGATCATAGAAATAAATCTGCGCTTGTCATGCATGGGTATGAGCTTGGGAGAGCTCGCGATCTTGAGATCAAGTACCCCTAAACCTGACCTTTTCCCTCCTTGGATACATTTCGAGGGGCGGCGAGATTGGGTCGCGACCCCCGCGTGAGGCCGCCCGCAGCCACCGGCGAGGTGGCCGGCCAGTCGAAGGTTGACCTCGACCTCGCCGGCCGTCACCTTTGGCCAATCGCCGAGGTTCGACGACCAGCCTGAGAAAGAAGAGCGTAAAAAAAATAAAAAAATATTAAATATTAAAATATTAAAATATTATTAAAAATTGCCCATGCCGCCAATCGACCGGCACTGCTTGCGGGCCTGTCAAGAAAATCCGGCCAAAATTGGCCGGAAATGACTGAATTGGCACAACTTAAAAATGTTTAGGACTAAAACTGCACCAAAAAAAGGTTTAAGACTAAATCGGCATAATGACAAAAGGTTTAGGACTTTTTTGGCACTTTTCCCTTTGAGATTGAAATCAATCACAGAGATGTAAAAAATAATGCAATTATGATATAAAGCACTCCATATACTTATTTAAACAAACTTTAAAGCTGCGGACTTTGTTTTTAAGGGTGGGGAGGGCGACCATAATTGGCCTTCTTAGCATCACCATAAGGGATCCATTCTATTACATAAAATTTTGTAAGTTTGTGGTAGCTAGAGGGGTCGAAATATTTTCTAACTCATGTTTCTTATGACTGGGTTGTATATGGATTGTAAATATTTAGAGGGCTGGGTGAAAGTGAGTTCAAAAAGTTGAAGTTGAATTAGATGGGGTCGAAAATGGGTCCATTTTAAAAAATTAGGTTGAATCAGTTGGGTCACAACTTCTGTATCCTCTGTGCATGAACAGAGATGCACCGAGATGCACCACCACTGATCTTGGCCTTTGCAAGTGGCCGCAACACTTGTTGTCATGCCGCGGCCGCCTACCTCCATCGTCCACCTCCGTCGCGTCTCTTCCCCTCACTCAGGTCTGATCTAAGTAAGCCATTTCCATCATTCTGTTTTCGTATTTTTCTTGTCTCGGTTTTCATCGTCTCCCTCTGGCCTCGACAATGGATCCTCCTTGCCTCCTACTTCAATGTCGCACCTCACCACCTCAATCTGAGGCTGACCAAAGTGCTTGACCAAGTCTCTCGTTTTGTCGAGTCTATTTCTACCGCCATGGTAGTCTGTTACATCTTCTTTCAACCCTAAATTCACCGATTCTCCACCTTTGTCTTCGTAATGGCAATTTCCCCCTACTTACACTGCATTCCACCCCATCGCAACTCTCTCTACTCTAATTTCAACTACAAGATCCATGTTCTGCTTCGCATTGGTGGCCTTTCTTCCATCCGTCTCTTTCCTCATGTTCTCCATGCAATTATAGCCCATTCACTATGAATTTCTCTAGCCATATCTATCTTTCCATCCTCCCAAGCTCTATCTTCACCTTTCTGTTTGTAATCCTTGCATGCATGAACTCTCTGCTTCCCATCTCATCATCCAAAGCGCATTTCAGCTCAATTTTAATTTTTTACTATCATCGCATCTAGTGCTTTCTTTCTCGGTGTTTGCATGTCGCCACAACTCATCTTCCCTCTATAATTTCCATCGCCGACTCTCCTCACCAAGATGATGCTCGGTTGCTGCTCTCTACCAACGACTTGGACGACTCTGGCCTGAACAAGGCGTGGACATCTGGGAAGACGAAGTACCGCCAGAGAAACTGCAAGAATGCAAACTCACATTAATCGGTAAAATTTTGTCCAATCCTACTATCAACTTTCCAGCTTTTCAGAGTACCTTAAGAAGAGTCTGGCGCAATGACTATGTTGAAATCTCTCAACGCGAAGAAGGATTCTATATCTTTAAATTCAATATTGAAGGGGAAAACCAACGCATCCTAGACAATGGCCATTGGTTGTTTGGACATCACCTGATTATTCTAAAACCCTGGTTGCCCAATACCCCTTTGCACTGCTATGACTTTACAACTTGTGTGTTTTGGGTGCAAATTTATGGTCTTCCTCTAGAACGATGCATTGAAAATATGATTACAAAAGCTGTCCGACAACTTGGCACGATTCAGGAGGTGAGAATTGAAGGCAATGATAGTTCTTCAGTTAGATCGCTAGTGGGGTTAAAGTTGAACTCAATCTAAAAGAACCTCTCGCAACTGGGTAAACTTATCGGGGTGGTGGACGGGAAACACATATGGCTCGACTTTAGATATGAACGTCTATCACATTATTGTTATTCATGTGGTATCCTTGGCCATTATGCCATGTATTGCAATGACATCCCTTATGATGCAACAAAAATCGAAGGAACTGATAACTTGTCTTATGGTAAATGGTTGAGGGCAGAGGTCAATCAACATAGTCCATTCTGGTCTGCGTTTTATAAGCAATATCCGAATCAAGAAGATGTTGAAGAAATAGTACTGTAAACTCAACTCGCAGATAGCTCCTTTACTCCTTCCATCTCCTCGCCTTCATAAGCAAAAGATTCAAGAACAAAGGGGCAAATAAAGCGAACAATCATCAACTATGCCGCAGCCTTCTCCTCCCGCCGACCTAAAACAAATCTCCTATGTTCAACCAAACATGTTACCACACGGTGCGGCAGAGGATTCCTCCATCTGCAAGAAAATCAAGACTCCTAGGTCAATCTCCAAATCTAGTCCACTGAAAAAAAAAACCAAAAGATATAATCCTTATGGGACTTCTTCTAATGCAAATGCAATTCTCGATGACTCAACTCTCCTAGATACCCCTATCTTTTCCACCGGGGGTTGGAACATGGGCCGAGGTGGCTTGCCTAAAAGCCACCACATGACAAATGAGGATCATAAGTTGGAATTGTCAGGGGCTAGGCAATCCCCTGAAAATTCAAGCATTAAGGGCCCTTGTGGCCAGCGAAAGGCCTAATATCGTTTTTTTGATGGAAACGAAAAATCAAGAAATGATGATCCAGAATCTCAAGAGAAAGCTGAAGTTTTCAAGTTCTTTTGTTGTAAATCCTATGGGTTTGGCTGGAGGTTTGGTAATCTTTTGGAATGACCAGAGGTGACTTTAACGTTGAGCATTCTACTTGCCACTTCATCGACACAATTTGTACCGAGAATTAAACAAGCTAAAACTATGAGACTTACCTCTTCATGCACCTTCGATATACCATCATAGACAGCAAGTCTGGGCAGATATCAGATAGATTCGAACTTCAAGTTCCTTTCCATGGGTGTGTATAGGTGATTATAATGACATTATTTATCACTGGGAAAAGCAGGGCAAAAAGATTATGGAGTCATATAGATTAAATTCCTTTCGAGAGTTTGTGAATGATTGCATGTTTATGGACATTGAAAGTAAGGGTTGCTTTTACACATGGGTGAACAAAAGAGATGGTGATGAAGCTATTAAAGAAAGGCTAGACAGGGCCATGTGCACAATTGAATGGAGGTTAGCTTACCCGGGGGCAGAAGTCTTTGCTTTCCCTGCTTTAGCCTCCGATCATAGTCCTCTGCTCTTACTCACTGAACCGAACTCTTCTAAAAGGCAGAAAACTTTCTTCTTTGAAGCTTTCTGGCTTCAAGAGAAAGATCAGTAAATCGATCATTAGCAATGCATGGGCTTCATCAGAATGTGACCTCAATCCTTGACCAGAAGCTTCAACGCACTTCATTTGCTCTTGCCAAGTGGAGTAAATCCCTTCTCAAGAACAACCAACAACAAGTCTATCTATTACAATAGCGATTCTGAATTACATTAATCAACCAGTCCTACCTATGACAAAGCACTTGTATCTAGCCTACAAGATGAAATTCACAAAATATGGCGAGAGAGGAAACATATTGGGCAATGTGTTCGAGGATACAATGGCTACGAAAGGGCGACAAAAATACAAAGTTTTTTCATGCAACGACAATCCAACGCAGACAAAGAAATCGCATCAGCATGTTAAAAGAAATCTCCTATGTTCAACCAGCTGATGTTACCACACAGTGCAGCAGAGGATTCCTCCATCTGCAAGAAAATC
This sequence comes from Eucalyptus grandis, assembly GCF_016545825.1. NCBI lineage: Eukaryota > Viridiplantae > Streptophyta > Magnoliopsida > Myrtales > Myrtaceae > Eucalyptus > Eucalyptus grandis. The sequence continues at coordinate 40,695,151 of NC_052622.1, read as the reverse complement.
AAGACTCCAAGGTCAATCTCCAAATCTAGTCCACTGGAAAAAAAAACCAAAAGATATAATCCTTATGGGACTTCTTCTAATGCAAATGCAGTTCTCGATGACTCAACTCTCCTAGATACCCCTATCTTTTCCACTGAAGGGGTTGGAACATGGGCTGAGGTGGCTTGCCTAAAAAAGCCACCACATGACAAATGAGGATCATAAGTTGGAATTGTCAGGGGCTAGGCAATCCCCTGAAAATTCAAGCATTAAGGGCCCTTGTGGCCGAAAGGCCTAATATCGTTTTTTTTGATGGAAACGAAAATCAAGAAATGATGATCCAGATCTCAAGAGAAAGCTGAAGTTTTCAAGTTCTTTTGTTGTAAATCCTATGGGTTTGGCTGGAGGTTTGGTAATCTTTTGGAATGACCAGGAGGTGACTTTAACTGTTGAGCATTCTACTTGCCACTTCATCGACACAATTTGTACCGAGAATTAAACTGCTAAAACTATGAGACTTACCTGTCTTCATGCACCTTCGATATACCATCATAGACAGCAAGTCTGGGCAGATATCAGATAGATTCGAACTTCAAGTTCCTTTCCATGGGTGTGTATAGGTGATTATAATGACATTATTTATCACTTTGGGAAAAGCAGGCAAAAGATTATGGAGTCATATAGATTAAATTCCTTTCGAGAGTTTGTGAATGATTGCATGTTTATGGACATTGAAAGTAAGGGTTGCTTTTACACATGGGTGAACAAAAGAGATGGTGATGAAGCTATTAAAGAAAGGCTAGACAGGGCCATGTGCACAATTGAATGGAGGTTAGCTTACCGGGGCGTGTCTTTGCTTTCCCCGCTTTAGCCTCCGATCATAGTCCTCTCGCTCTTACTCACTGAACCGAACTCTTCTAAAAGGCAGAAAACTTTCTTCTTTGAAGCTTTCTGGCTTCAAGAGAAAGACTGTAAATCGATCATTAGCAATGCATGGGCTTCATCAGGAATGTGACCTCAATCCTTGACCAGCAAGCTTCAACGCACTTCATTTGCTCTTGCCAAGTGGAGTAAATCCCTTCTCAGCAACAACCAACAACAAGTCTATCTATTACAATAGCAGATTCAGAATTACATTAATCAACCAGGTCCTACCTATGACAAAGCACTTGTATCTAGCCTACAAGATGAAATTCACAAAATATGGCAGAGAGAGGAAACATATTGGGCAATGTGTTCGAGGATACAATGGCTACGAAAGGGCGACAAAAATACAAAGTTTTTTCATGCAACGACAATCCAACGCAGACAAAGAAATCGCATCAGCATGTTAAAAGATGAGCACCTTGGCTGGATTCGTGATTCTACTCAGCTTAAGTGCATAACGCAAACATATTTCGAACAACTCTATCGCTCAACTGGCTTTAGAGATTATGCGCCTGTTCTTACGCAATGCCCCCCAGTGTCATCACAGCGAGACATGAATGCAAGTTTAACTGCAGTTGTTACTAGGGAGGAAGTTAAGCAGGCTGCTTTCCAGCTTGGAGCCAACAAAGCCCCTCGTCCGGATGGTTTTAACGGGTTATTCTTTCACAACCACTGGGATATTATTCAAGAGGACATATATATATATATATATATATTAGTCAATAATTTTTTCAATTCAAGAGTGATGCCCTCTACTGTTAATAGAACTCTCATTGCTCTTATCCCCAAGGTTCCACATCCGGAAAGGTTAGAACAGTATCGCCTTATTAGTCTATGCAATTTCATATACAAAATCATTTCTAAAGTGTTGACCAACCGTTTAAAGCAGTTTCTCTCAGAACTAATCTCAACAGAACAAAGTGCTTATGTCAGAGGTAGATAGATTCAAGATAATATTATGGTTGTGCAAGAGGTTTTGCATCATTTAAAAATCAGCAAAAGAAAGAAACATTTTCAAGCGGTTTTAAAGCTAGACATGCATAAAGCTTATGATTGGGTTGAGTGGGATTTTTTAGAGGACTATCTTAAAAAACTGGGCTTCCATGTTCAATGGGTTCAGTGGGTGATGCAATGTGTCACCACCGCCACATTCAGTGTTAAATTTAATGGTGAATTTTTGGAATACTTCCATCCTACAAGGGGTCTTAGACAGGGGGATCCACTATCTCCATATTTATTCATTCTTGTAGCCAACCTCTTATCTACTCTCGTGCATCAAGCTGTCCAATCAGGCACTCTCAAAGGAATCAAATTGAATAGGTACTACCCTACCATTTCCCATTTATTTTTTGCGGACGATGCAATCTTCTTCTTGAATGGAAGTACCCTAGAAAGCCAAAATATAGCCAATATTTTACATCAGTATTGTCTTGCTACGGGCCAAGCTATGAACAGAAACAAATCTGGTTTATTATGTGGTAAGGACTGTCCCCTTATTTTACAACAAAACCTTGCTGCTAAGTTAAGAGTTCCTGTTATATCTAAGATAGGCAAGTATTTGGGTATTCCATCTGACTGGGGTGCGTCTAAGAAGGATATGTTTGCATGGATTTTGGGTCGTGTTAGTGCCAAACTTGAAGGATGGAAAGAGCACTTTATTTCTAAAGGAGGAAAGGAAATCTTGTTAAAGATGGTAGTGCAGGCTCTCCCGCAATACGCAATGTCTATCTTTAAACTTCCAGTTTCTATATGTAAATCCATTGAGCAGAAAATTGCTAAATTTTGGTGGCAAACAAGTAGCACTACAATTGGTATTCATTGGAGAGCATGGGATATTCTAAAACAGAGGAAGGTAGAAGGTGGCCTTGGCTTTCGTGATCTATTAACCTTTAACAAAGCCCTCTTAGGGAAACAAGCCTGGAGATTTTTTCAAAACCCATCCTCACTATGGGTTAGATTTTTCAAAGGCCTATATTATCATTCTACCAATTTCTGGCATGCACGGAACAAGACCAATTCCTCTTGGGGATGGAAAAGCTTACTTTTAGGTCGAGATGCTATTCTTTCTAAGCTACAGTGGTCTGTTGGCGATGGACAGAAAATAAATATTCGAGAGGATAAATGGCTTACCTCTGGAATCATTGGCGGACTAGCTCCTCGAGCAGAATCCAAACTGGTTGCTGGTTTCATAGTCCCTCACAATCAGGTTTGGAATATCCCTCTTCTCCAACAGCACTTTGACCAACACATCGTTGAGGAGATTATTAATATCCCATTAAGTCATGCTCATTCAGCTGATCATCTTATCTGGACAGGCACACAAACAAAAAGTCGCATTCGCTTAAATCTCGCCTACCACATCCTCGGACAATCGCCTTCCCTACAAAAATCAATCTACCCTCATCCTCTTATCGCCCATCGCCCGTCTCTCGCGATATATCCGAATCTCAAGACCCCCTAGGATTAAAGTTTTATCTGGTCATTGTCATAATGCTCTCCCTACTAAAGCTAATCTCTTTCGAAGACACATCTTACCGGACCCTTTATGTCAGCTCTGTTCTATGCACACCCCTGAAACCACTGAACACATTCTGTTATTTTTCCCATGGACATGAAAAATCTAGTCTCACTATAGAGTACAAATTTATCATTCAGCCTACAACAGAAATCGAATAGATGCGTGGCTTGAGGAAGTTTTTGAAAATCAGTCAGGTTTACCTTCCAAAGAGATCATCGCCTCCATCCTCTGGCATATATGGAAGGCGTGTAACCATTTCACTTTTTGATAGCATCGAACAGCTCCTGATCAGCTTGTAGATGTGGCCCTCGTAGAAGCAACGCTGTACAGAAACTCTTTGCAGCAACCAGCCATTACGGAATCTGCTCTGCTCAACCCTAATCGACTTTGGACTCCACCGGATCAAGGCAGTTTTAAGGCAAATATTGATGGGGCTTTTACCTCTAATACCAACACCAGTGCAATTGCGTGTGTCCTCAGGGATCACACCGGTATTTTGATCGACGGATTTAGCAGCTTTGTTCGCGCGTCTTCAGCCCTGCAATGCGAAGTTCAAGCCCTAATTTCCACCCTCACTTATTTGCTAGAACAGGGCAAGGAAGAAGCTCACCTCATTATTGAGTCTGACTGTCTGACCCTCGTGGAAACGCTCAACGATCGCCGTTCATCACCATGGGAGATTCGAGCTTTTGTAGTAGACGTTTCTGTGTTGTGTCTCTCCTTTCCTCACTTGCGGATTCAACACTGCCGAAGAGAAGCTAATGTAGCAGCTGATTGGGCCGCTAAGGCCCACTCACGCAATTCTCTCTCACCAATTTGGCCCAAATTTCCTCCTGCAAAGTTAGTGACTTTACTATGTATCGACGCCCTATCTATGGGTTGTACATTTTGTCCTCCTTGAATGATAAAGATCATCGTTTCCGACCAAAAAAAAAAGTGCTTGACCAAGTAACGAGCTCTAACCATGGTAGCAAAAAACTCAATGGTTTCAGATAGTAATTAAAATTCAATAGAGGATGATTAATGATCAATTAAATTATTAAATCCGGCTTCAAATCAAAAGCAATTGAATTCTACTATGCTTTGAAGCCTCAAGGACTTTGCTAAATTCAAATCACTAATGATGCACAAACAATAGATTGGAAATAACAAGAAAATTGTGTGAAACTTTATTGAATCAAAACAAATAGCTCACATTCTTCAAGCTGTGCTTACTCAATGACTAAAACTAAACATTGGATACTAATGGAGATGACTAGAGTGCGTGAGAAGATAAAAAAATAAATAAATAAATAGAAGCATTAGGAAATATCACTAGAATGCTTTTATAAAAAACGAGATTTGGAATCAAGAAATCCAGTTTAATTCAAAATTCAAATTCACTCTCACGTAGAATCAATCTAATTTGATTTAGCTACGTATGACTTTCTCACCTTCGTTTCTTCTCAGGGTTCCACCTTCGAGATGACTAGTCTATTGTTGATTGTTACTTTTTCTGATGGGTTGCCATGATTTCATCATCATCTATCATTGATCTTCTTATGCTTTAAAGTGGATCATTCCTTTATTCTTCTTATCTTCATCCACATGGATTTCTAACTGTCTTCACTAGCGCACTGCTCAATACGTGATTTAGACCTGCTCTAGATTCCCTAGTGACGGGTGTTCCCTGGTTGAGGATCTTCCTTAACTCAATATTTAACTTTTATGCACTCTTCAAGTTAATCGATCGCTATGCGTGTCTTGTACTTCCCTTGAGTTATCCTCATTGAAAACACATGATTGGTGAACTCATAGTCAATGGACATTCCATCAATGGGCCTTATGGATCAATTGTATTATCATAGCCTAGTTTGGGCTATTAACTTCTTCGTGTTGGGCTCAAATTTAGGATTTGGGGGTTAATACAAACTATTTAGTCCACCTTAGGTACACGATAATATGTTTTCAACATGAAGATATCATCAATTCGTGGCACATGGCAAAAAAAAAAAAAAAAAAAGTTATTGTTTCTCTGTTTGTCACCTTTTAGTACATACATGCCAATAATACATTCCCTAGAGGTTTTCCTTAGTAATTAGGCATTTACCTGTACTTAAATATCTTAATCAATAAATTATAGGTCAACTTGAATAAACTATTCACATTATACTCAAATTTTAATATGAGAGATCTCTAGCACAAATCATACGTACACATGTACGAACTTATCAGATGTGCTCTCCTTTTATCTAAATATCGTTCTACATTACTATTATAAGTTAGATTTGTATTCACTCAAAAGCTACAATAAGTTTGGAGTCAATTAGTTTAATATTAATTTCTTTTAGAGTGCATTGAATCTTTGATGTGTCATCTTTTACACGTGCAACTTAACACACTAAATTTTCAGGTCGTTCTCAACATAGAATTATTAGGCTTTCCTACATCATGTAGTATCATGGAAGTCATACATGATGTCAAACACACTGCTGAACAAGACGAAACATCAACTCACGCTGACGGACGTATTGGTCTACTTCGGCCATTCTCTGAAATGTCGCAAATGTCGTGCCAGAGACGAGAAAATACTTTGACTACAATGTGCCAACACAAGAAATAGGAAAGATCACAAGGATGCGACACGTGTCCAAAATGCCCCAATTTCAGACTCTTTCTTCTTTGCACCTTCTCTCTCTCTCTCTCTCTCTCTTCATTCCAGAACGCATCTCTGGCTTCCGCTCTGGCCCCTTTCGCAAACCTTCGTGGGGCCGCAGCACTCGCCGTTGAGGAAGTCAGGGACGGAGTTCGTCGCAACGGGCCCGGCGGCAGCAGCGGCCGCGTTGAAGAAGGGCTTTAAAGGGATTCGCACGTGGCGGCCGGCGAGGGTGTTGGCAAGTGCACGTCCATGTCGCACGCGACTCACAGGGCGGAGGCGTCGGTCCTGCACGCGAAGGCTGCCGGCATGGGCTCGCACGCCTCGCACATCCACGCACGCTTGTGGCGGGAGGCGAGCTTGTTGGCGCCACGGACGCCGGCGTTGTAGGCCAGGCAGAGGAAAGCCGCGTCGGCCTCGCAGAACACGGTGGCCTTGGCGGACCTGCAGTTGTCGCACGGCCTGGCGCTGGCCAGCTGCCCTCCTCCGAAGCTCTTAGCCGCCGCAGTTCCATCGAAACCCATCGTCCCCCCTTGCCAAATGGCTTTGCTTCTTTGTTGCTGTTGCTAGTGCGGTGGTGGGCTCCGAGAGAGCGTGCAGAGGAGAGAGAAGAAAGAGTCCTAAGTTGGGGCCCACTTTGGGCACGTGTCGCATCTTTGTGGTCCTTTCTATTTGTTGGGTTAGGCCAATATTCTCTCGTACAGAGACGGGCAAATTACGGAAGAACTTCAAGTTTGTGAGAAGACTCGGAGCAATCAGTCGATCACACGACAGGGGAATTATAAGGCGCGGACCAGTCAGTTGAAGGTTTGTTGGGGGTGCACAGGTTGGGACACTGACAATAGAAATTGCACTTGATTAAAGTCAATGCTGTGCAAATCGTTTAAATCATCAGTGGAACGTCGAATTATCTCATCAGAGTAGTATATTCAGCTAATTTCTTCAGCCTCTAGTCATGTTATTCGCGATTGCTCTGGCGGTTTCCCTCCTGGCAAACACAGCACCGACTCATGAAACTGGCGATTTCACGTACAATGGTTTCCGGTCTGCGAATCTGAGCCTCGATGGTTTAGCTGTACTCACTGGCAATGGCCTCCTGAAGTTAACCAACGTGACCAAACAGAAGGTAAGTCATGCCTTCTACCCGGACCCCATCAGGTTTAAGAACTCATCCGATGGCGCCGTCCACTCGTTCTCCACCACATTCGTCTTTGCTATAGTTCCCCAATTTCCAGCTCTGGGCGCTCCTGGGTTCACCTTTGTGATAGCTCCTCATAGAGAATTTCCTGGAGCTCGGCCTGGTAATTTCTTTGGTCTCTTCAACGAAACAAATGATGGCAATGCCACGAACCACATTTTCGCGGTGGAAGTTGACACGCTTCAAAACGCCGAATTGTACGATATAAATGACAACCATCTCGGGATCGATGTCAATGGGCTGGTCTCTGTAAACTCTTCCCCTGCTGGATACACTGAAAACGACATTCAAGGCTTCAGAAACTTGAGTCTGATTAGTGGTAAAGCAATGCAAGTTTGGGTGGATTATGATGGTACGCAGAAACAAATCAGGGTCACATTAGCTCCGGTCAATGTCGGCAAACCGAACACTCCCCTTTTGTCTCCGTCCTTCGATCTCTCGCCAATCTTCAAGGAGACCATGTACGTTGGGTTCTCTTCCGCAACTAGTACGATCGTATCTTCTCATTATATCCTCGGATGGAGCTTTAAGGTAAATGGACAAGCTCGTAGGCTTGATTTGTCTCAACTTCCTAGATTACCCCGTGTGAAGAAGAAGCAGAAATCCATTCTTCTCACTACCGGACTGCCTTTCTTATGCTTGTTCTTTCTGTCAATACTAGTCTTTGCTATGGCTTATGCGATTAGAAAACAAAGAAAATTTGCAGAGGTTCTTGAAGATTGGGAGCGCGACTACAGTGAACATCGAATCAAATACAAAGATCTCTATGTTGCCACCAAGGGGTTCAGAGATCAGGAGCTATTAGGAGCTGGTGGATTTGGTAGGGTTTATAGAGGGGTATTACCCACCTCAAGAACTGAGATTGCAGTGAAGAGGGTTTCTCACGAATCAAGGCAAGGGATGAGACAGTTCATTGCTGAGATTACTAGTATTGGTCGGCTTCGTCATCGAAATATTGTGACACTTCTTGGATACTGCCGTCGGAAGGGTGAACTGCTGTTGGTTTATGACTACATGCCAAATGGAAGCCTAGACAAGTACCTCTATAACCAACCGAAGCTGACCCTCAATTGGAGCCAAAGATTTAGAGTGATAAAGGGTGTTGCACATGGCCTCTCTTATCTCCATGAAGGATGGGAACAAAAGGTGATTCACAGGGATATCAAAGCTAGCAACATCTTGCTTGATTCAGAACTAAATGGGAGGATAGGAGATTTTGGGCTTGCAAGACTATATGATCACGGTACAGATCCTCAAACCACCCATTTGGTGGGAACTCTTGGATATCTAGCCCCGGAGCACGCTCGAACTGCCAAGGCCACTACAAGCACAGATGTTTTTGCGTTTGGGGCATTTTCGCTTGAAGTTGCTTGTGGAAGAAGGCCTATTGAGACTCGGGAGGAGGAGGAGGTGATATTGGTGGACTGGGTGTTTTCTTGCTGGGATAAAGGTGACATTCTAGAGGCAAGAGATCCAAACTTAGGGACGGACTTTGTGGCGAAGGAGGTGGAACTAGTGTTGCAACTCGGATTGTTGTGCTCCCAGTCTCAGCCAACTGCGAGACCACACATGCGTCAGGTAGTGCAGTACTTGGAAGGGGATCTCGTATTAGAGGAGTTATCACCTCTCGGCATCTCAAGAAGTGGATTCCCATTTGCATTTCATGAAGGTTTTAGTAGGTCTGGCACGGCTTATCCGTCTTCCGCAGACAAGGCATTTTCTCAGACTTCTTCTGTTGCAAACGGTGTCCTCTCTGGTGGAAGATGAGTCTTAAGCTTGGCATATTAAAGTGAAAGCACATTTCATAAATCGAAGTAAAGTGAAACTAATGTTCTTGTGCATCAAGTATTCGTAGTTTGCGACTCTGAATATACGTAAACTGTAATTTAAGACTCTATGGATCGCAGCAATTTCTGCATTATATTTTTACATGTTTTTGGGAATGGCTGCTTTAGCTTAAATTGCCTCCTCTGGTTTCCCCTTTTGGTCAGCCTTTAGAGTATAAGAGCAAGTCTACCTTTTATAAGGATTATTACTTGTTTGTTTGAATCGTTGCATGATTTAACAGAAGGGTCCCTAATATATACGCACCATTGACACTTGAATTCTTTTTTCATAGAAAATATAGTGACACAAGTCAGGGTACTGATAGCTAAAATTGCATTAGATTCAATTTGATCCTAGGACATTCAAACAATATCTTCTGAGTAGTGTATTCGGTGAATTTCTTCAGTTTCTGGACCTGTTCTTCGTGGCAGTTTCTCCCCCGGCAAACTTTGCACTAGCTCACAGTACCAGCAGTTTCACATTTCCGGTCAACCAACCTTAGCCTATATGGTTTAGCCGCATTCACTGGCAATGGCCTCCTAAAAGTAACCGTTGCAACCAAAAGAAGCACAGTCATGCCTTCTACCCTGACCCAATCAAGTTCTTCCAGTGGATCTGTCTACTCTTTCTCCATAACTTTCGTCTTCAATGTGATTCAAAGTATCCACCTCTCGGTGTTACAGGTTCACTTTCATGTTAGCTCCTGATAGAGAATTTCCTGGAGCCTTCCTAGTAATTATTTTGGCCTCTTCAACGAAACCAACATTGGCAACGCCACGAACCACATTGTCACGGTATAATCTGACATAATCCAAAACCATGATGTCAATGATAACCAGATTGAGATCGACGTCAATGGGCCGGCCAACTTCTGTAAAATCTGCCCCTGTGGGATGACTGGTGAAGCTATGCAAGTTCTAGTGGATTTTGAAGGCGCAAAAGCACATCAATGTCACCTTAACTCCTAGCAATGTTGAGAAACTGAAGATTCCCCTTTTATCTCTGTCCGGTGATCTCTCGCCGATCATCAAGGGGACGATGTACTTGGGGTTCTCGTCCTCAACCACCTCGTTACTAACTTCTTCTCATTACATTCTTGGAAGGAGCTTCATTGTAAATGGACAAGCTCAGAGCCTGGTTTTGTCTCAGTTTCCTAGACTACCCAATGTGACGTTGAGGAGAAATCCTGTCTGCTGGCTGCTGCTGTGGCTTCCATCTTATAAGACGAAAGAGAAAATTTGCAAAGGTTCTAGACTGGGAGCGTGACTACAATCCTCATAGGTTTGAGGACAAATATTTCCATGTAGCCACAAAAGGATTCAGGGATCAGGAGCTATGGCGAGCTGCTGGATTTGTCAGGGCCTATAGAGGGCCATTATCCACCTCAAGGGGCTGAGATTGCAGGGAAAAGAGTTTCACTTGAATCAAGGCGAGGGATGAGAGAATTCATCGCGGAGATTGTGAGTACTGGCCGTCTTTGCCACAGTAACATTGTAATGCTCCTCCGTTATTGTTGCGTCAAAAGGTGATCGGCTGTTGCGGTATGACTACATCCCCAGTGGAAGTCTGGACAGGTGCCTATACAACGAACCAAAGGCCAACATCACTTTGGAGCCATAGATTTTAGAGTGATTAGAGGCGCTGCACATGGCCTGCATTATCTCCATCGAGGTAGCAAGAAGTGATTTATAGTTGTTAAAGATAAATAGGGATTTATCAAAAAGGATTTTTAACTTTTGAGTTATTTTGATAATTCTATTGATTTTCTATATCTCTCAAGATTGCACACGTGTCTTCCTTTGATTGTACATATATATATATATATATATATATATATATATATATATATATTGATTGATATGTTATCTTAGATAGTTATATCAAAAAACCTATAAATAGGCTTATATACTTTTTATTACACACATCCAAAATATATAGAAAATTTCATAATTCTCTCTTCCTCTTTATTGTTCTTAACTTGGTATCAAAGCCATTATCTTCTATGGAAGCACCCATTGAGTTTATTTAGTAATGCTGGCCGCAACCATAGTAACTCTTATGTCATATCCACAAGAGCTCGATATTCTACTTCTATACTAGAGTGAGCAATATTTGTTTGTTGATATGCCATGAGATAAGTGTGTTTCCCAAAAGATATAATAGCCCAGAGTGGAGTGATAATCTTGAGGGTCACTGACCCAGTCAACATCAAAATAAGCTGTCAATTCCAAGATATAGTTATAAAAAAGTGAAGGCCATGAAATAAAGTACCATTAACATGGTAAAATTTTGAAGGATTGTAGCAAAATGAGTTGTATGAGGCATAATCATATACTAACTAACAATGTGAATAGCATAGACGATGTTAATATGAGTAACGACAACATATTTAAGATAAGACTGTCAACCAACTGTCAATAAATTATAGGATTTGGTTGAAGAGTTCTTCCCTTATCATTGTGGCATTCAACTTATTGAGAGTAGAAGTAATCTTGTTATCAACGAGGCCAGCTTGAGAAATAAGGTGAATGGCATATTTGGCTTGAGAAATATAATAACTAGAAGTATTAGACAAAGCCTCCAAGGCTTAAAAATAGTTTGAGTCACCATGATCTTTCATTTTGAACTGTTTATTAAGATACTACTGTAATTTCGTAATGCTAAGCTAATCATCACCAGTTTTAACTATATCATCCACATAAAAAAGTAGAAGAATGTATCCATGAAATGTATCTTGAACAAAGAGATTATGGTCATGTGGATTGGATTTAGAACCAATAGGGATAAGTATAGTGGAAGTGTCAAACGTACTGAATCCCATTCAAATATATTACAAAAATCCCAACTTGACTATCTCAAGATCAAGTAAAAAACTAACAAAATACATGCTCGAATATGCTAGACACACTGTTCATTGCACGCGGGAAATTTCGAAATTTCGTTTTGGATAAACTAGAAGCTCAAATCAAGATCTATAAAATCTTATTTCTCCATAACACTCTAAAATATTGTTTATATGTATGTATGTATATTTGTATGTATGAATGTATGTATATATATAGCTCAACAACTTAAAAATCGGATTTCGCCACACGAATCTCCAATAATTCAGAATTTCAAGCCCTAAGTCCAAACTACTTCAATGGGAAGAGCGGAAGGCGCACTTATGAGGTGTTGCGTTATGAAGTCAAGTCAGCTCAGCAAAGTCTCAAAGGTGTACATTAGAGAAACCCATTTTCTCTTCTTTCTTTCTTTTACTTTTCTTTCTCTCTCTTTCTCTCTCTTCCCGAACTGGTTTGGGCTTTAAAGAGCAAGCGTCCTCCCCCACTATTTTCCCCCTATTATTTGACTTTTTCAACCCACTCTTTTTTTTTTTAATTTTAAAATAAAAGTGGTCCCATTACTTAGTTGAAAATTCAAATATTACAGAAATGTGGCAAATGGCGTACAAAGACGGGCAAATTACGGAAGAACTTTAAGTCGCTGGTAAGACTCGGAGCAATCAGTCAATCACGCGACAGGGGAATCATAAGGCTCGGACCAATCAGTTGAAGGTTTGGTGGGGAGCACAGGTTGGGACACAGACAATAGAAATGAGATGAGATTCGATTCAGTGTTGCGCAAATCGGTTGGATCATCATTGGAACTTCGAATTATCTCATCAGAGCAGTGTATTCAGCCAATTTCTTCAGCCTTTTGCCATGTCATTCGTGATTGTTCTGGCGGTTTCCCTCCTGGCAAACACAGCACCGACTCATGAAACCAGCGATTTTACCTACAATGGTTTCCGGTCTGCGAATCTGAGCCTCGATGGTTCAGCTGCACTCACTGGCAATGGTCTCCTGAAGTTAAACAATGAGACCAAACAGAAGGGGAGTTATGCCTTCTACCCAGACGCCATCACGTTCAAGAATTCATCCGATGGCGCTGTCCACTCATTCTCCACCACATTCGTCTTCGCTATAGTTCCCGAATATCCAGTTCTGGGCGGTCCTGGGTTCACCTTTGTGATAGCTTCTCATAGAGAATTTCCTAGAGCTCAGCCTGGTTATTTCTTTGGTCTCTTCAACGAAACAAACGATGGCAATGCCATGAATCACATCTTCGCGGTGGAATTTGACACAATTCAAAACCCCGAAATCCACGATATCGATGGCAACCATATTGGGATCGATGTCAATGGGCTGGTCTCTGTAAAATCTTCCCCTGCAGGATACACTGAAAACAACATTCCAGGCTTCAGAAACTTGAGTCTGATTAGTGGTAAGGCAATGCAAGTTTGGGTGGATTATGATGGTGCGCAGAAACATATCAGGGTCACATTAGCTCCGGTCATTGTTGACAAACCGAACACTCCCCTTTTGTCTCTGCCCTTAAATCTCTCGCCGATCTTCAAGGAGACCATGTACGTTGGGTTCTCTTCTGCAACCGGTGCGCTCTCAACTTCTCATTATATCCTCGGATGGAGCTTTAAGGTAAATGGACAAGCTCATAGGCTTGATTTGTCTCAACTTCCCAAATTACCCTATATGAAAAAGAAGCAGAAATCCATTCTTCTCACTACGGGATTGCCTTTCATATGCTTGTTCCTTCTGTCGATACCAGTCTTTGCTATGGCTTATGCGATTAGAAAAAGAAGAAAATTCGCAGAGGTTCTCGAAGATTGGGAGCGCGACAACAGTCCGCATCGGTTCAAGTACAAAGATCTCTATGTTGCCACAAAGGGGTTCAGAGATCAGGAGCTACTAGGAGCTGGTGGGTTTGGTAGGGTTTATAGAGGGGTATTACCCACCTCGAGAGCTGAGATTGCAGTGAAGAGGGTTTCCCACGAATCGAGGCACGGGATGAGACAGTTCATTGCCGAGATTATTAGTATTGGTCGGCTTCGTCATCGGAACATTGTGACGCTTCTGGGATACTGCCGTCGGAAGGGTGAATTGCTGTTGGTTTATGACTACATGCCAAATGGAAGCCTGGAGAAGTACCTCTATAACCAACCGAAGGTGACCCTCAATTGGAACCAAAGATTTAGAGTGATCAAAGGTGCTGCACATGGCCTCTCTTATCTCCATGAAGGATGGGAACAAGTAGTGATTCACAGGGATATCAAAGCTAGCAACATCTTGCTTGATTCAGAACTAAATGGGAGGTTAGGAGATTTTGGGCTTGCAAGACTATATGATCACGGTACAGATCCTCAAACTACCCATTTGGTGGGAACTCATGGATATCTGGCCCCAGAGAACACTCGAACTGCCAGGGCCACTACGAGCGCAGATGTTTTTGCGTTTGGGGCATTTTTGCTTGAAGTTGCTTGTGGAAGAAGGCCGATCGAGGCTCGGGAGGAGGAGGACGTGATATTGGTGGACTGGGTGTTTTCTTGCTGGGATAAAGGTGACATTCTAGAGGCAAGAGATCCGAACTTAGGGACGGACTTTGTGGCGAAGGAGGTGGAGCTAGTGTTGCAACTCGGATTGTTGTGCTCCCAGTTTCAGCCAACTGCAAGACCGCGCATGCGTCAAGTAGTGCAGTACTTGGAAGGGGATCTCGCATTAGAGGAGTTATCATCTCTTGGTATTTCAAAAAGTAGATTGCAATTTGCATATCATGAAGGTTTTAGTAGGTCTGGCACGTCTTCTCCGTATTTCGTAGACAAGGCATTTTCTCAGACATCTTCTGTTGCAAACTCTGTCCTCTCTGGTGGAAGATGAGTCTTAAGCTCGGTATATTAAATTGAAAGCACATTTCATAGATCCAAAGTAGTTACCAAACTAGTGCTCTTTTACATCAATAATTGCAACTCTGCAAGTATATGTAAACTGTAACATAAGATTCAATGTTTTAACCGATTTCTGCAGTGTACAATTAGATGTTCTTCAGAATTTCTACATTAGCGCAAACCGTCTTGTTTTTCGATTTCCCCTTTGGGACAGCCTCCAAATTATAAAAGCAAGTCCACCTTTTACAAGGCTTTTATATTATTAATGCCTATATACCATTGGCAGAAAAACTATTCTCAGGATGTTAATGTGATGAAAGGATCTCTAATGCGATGCCATATTGAATGCTAACATAGATGTTGTGGCAATAAAGTCTTTCACAAAATCAAGTGAGAAAAATTATTCTCAGGATGTTAATGCGCTTCTTTTGTAGGGTAAGCACTCCTTTCAACGCTGTTTATGAAAACTAAGTAAATGAGAAGCTCTGGATTTGACGCATATTACACTAACTAACGGCGAAATTTCCTTAATATTACAGAGAACATAAAAGTCAGACGCTAACAAATCTATTTAGGACTGAAAATGATTACTCGATCAAAGAATGATAAAGACCAATTATCAAAACAAATAATGCCCTTGACTCATCTACAATTAAACGTTTACGAATTCTGACCCGGTTGGATAAATATCCAAGTTTTACTGCACAGAGAAATTCTCTGTTACAGTTGAAATAAAAAGGAAAAGGGGAAAAAAAAAACTCTCCGGCACTACAAGACCCAAAAAAGGGGCTCACATATCTATTTTATAAATATATTTACTTGTGCGGCCAAGGAGTAATGAGCGGAAAAGGAATAATAAGTCTAGGTTTGCTTTCCTGCCACAGCCGTACAGAAGGAAGAGAAGACTTCGTGGGTTTTCTCAAGCAAGCCGCTGCACCAAGGGGAAGAAAAACAATTTAGTCTAATTCAATTTGCAAAGTGATCAATAAATTTTTAATTTATTTAATATAATTTATGAACTTTTACTTAATATATAATATGATCTTTAAATTTTTATTCATGCAACATGTTTAATATATTTCTTGAACTATATGAAAATATTTAAAATTATCTTGTTATTAATTCATATGCAAAGACTATATAAAACATAATACAATAAATCTAGGATTTATTTGGTAAATTTTATCGACAGAAAGTTTGTTCGTGCTGTGAAACTTCCTCGTAACATTTGGCACTCTGCGTATGCATCGGGTCATTGACAACTGTCCGAGGATGAGATGACCTTATCAAGAATGATGTGTCCGTAGACCGACGCTTTGGTCTATTTGGGCCACACATGCGGAAAATGGCGATAGAAACGGACAATAAATTGAAGACTTTTCAATTACTGGAAAGCCTCAGGCCAATCAGTTTAATCACAGAAACGAGGAGTCATTATCAAGGGCCACAGCCTGGAAAACAATATTTAGAGGTGGAGTACGATTTTGGTTGCACACCAAGTTTGAATCCTTACATGATTTAATGGTAGGGTCCCTAGGATTGGAAAATTCAACGAGTTAATTGCGCATATCTAGTGAAACAAGTGGGACCACTGGAAGCTGAAATTGTATTAGATTCAATTTGATGATCCTAGGGAGACTCGAACTATATTTTCTGAGCTTGCATCCAGCGAATTTCCCAGCTTCTAGACAAGTTCTTCGTGATTCTTCTGGCGGTTTCCCCCCTGGCGAACTTTGCACCCGCTCAGGATGCCAGCAGTTTCACGTACAGTGGTTTCCTGTCGGCGAATCTTAGCTTTAGATGGTTTAGCCACATTCACTGGCAATGGCCTTCTAAGGTTAACCAACGCGACCAAACAGAAGCAGAGCCATGCCTTCTACTCTGACCCAATCAAGTTCAAGCAGTCATCCAGTGGATCTGTCTTCTCTTTCTCCACGACGTTTGTCTTCACTATGATTTACAAGTATCCACCTCTGGGCGGCTACGAGTTCGCTTTCGTGCTAGCTCCTCATAGAGAAATTTCCCCGAGCTCTGCCCTGTTATTACTTTGGCCCCTTCAATGAAACCGACAATGGCAATTCCTCGAACCACATTGTCGCGGTAGAATTTGACACAATCCAAAACCATGAATTCCTTGATATCAACGATAACCACGTTGGGATCGATGTCAATGGGCTGACCTCCGTAAAATCTGCACCGACAGGATACTCTCCAAGTCCAGGTGAGGTCTTCACAAACTTGAGCCTGATGAGTGGTAAAGCCATGCAAGTTTGGGTGGGTGGATTATCATCGTCACACCCTAATTCACAAGAAAAATGGTATAATACGGCCGTCCTTTCACCAAAAGATGCAGCTTCAACATAACTAAAATTCAGCTTGATATATATAAATATAAATATATATATATATATTTATATTTGACAAAAGGGCATTTGGTTACAATATCATAGTATCTCTATAATCCATCAACCCAAAACATATACCTTCTACAAAGACTAACTTATAAACTTATCAATTATATACAAGTCATATCAAAAGTCCCTACCGCAAAAGTTCTCCCCTACTTGCAGCTTATTGAAGAACCTGAAAAACAAGTAGATGAGAGGAGTGAGCTACTACGGCTCAATGAATAACACATTTCTTCTAAGCAAATCGGAAAATCACTATACACATTTAAAAACACAATCCTAACTCATTTTAACATACTATATAATCATAACTCAAATACCGAAAATACCAATGGTCCATTCCATTGGCCAATCTCATAAACTATGTATCAATGGTCCATTCCATTTATTCATCTCATCAAACCATACACCGATAGTCCATTCCATCGACCAAACTTAAATTACATGTCAATGGTCCATTCCATTGACCAATTCATGCTCAAATATCTAGCCATGATCATGCGTAACGCGCGTAACAAGACAACCAAGATTCCCCCCTTAGCAAAGTCTTCACCAATTATTAGCCAGTGGCTCGGCCTATAAGGATATCATAGGCTAGTATGCGCATTCCCACACACCTCTTAGGGTTCACAGAGACATTGAGCACCAAACACAATCACAATATCCGGTCAGAAGGAAAGTCATATCACAATTCAAAATTTGATATATAAATATCAAAGCATTCTTCAAAATTCTTTCATAAAGAATTTCACAAACCATTTTCAAGCAACAATCATAATAACAATAAATCCAACATCAGAAAGAAAGTCATATCACAACTCAAAATTTGATATATAAATATCAAGGCATTCTTCAAAATTCTTTCATAAAGAATTTCACAAACCATTTTCAAACAACTATTCAAATCGATTTCGAAATATAACTCATTTCAAACAACAAAATGACAATAATAACTCGATCATGTTTTAAGTAACAAAAGATTTTTTTATCAAATCATAGAATATATAATCCACAATGTTTTTCAAAACTTGAGTTTAAAATACAAAGAAAAAATAGCGTCACTCACCTATGAAAAGCCAAAAATCAACTACGACGCTTACTCGAACCAACACACTTGGATCTCTAACAATTAACGGAAAAACAATATCAAAAAGCCGAGTAAAAAGGATATTCTTATAACAACTTGTTTATATTGGGCCTATTTGTTGATGAAACGACACCCATGTGCCATGAAAGCTCGCATTTAGCGGAAACCCATTGTGTTTCGCTAGGCACGGCCCACACGCTAACTTCGTCGCACTATAACTTCATCCACAAAATTCCATTTCAAGCTGTCTTATAGTCCTTAGAAAGCTCTCTTGACGTACTACAACAGCCCCAACTCAGCCGCCTCAAAACAACACCTAAAATGACAAACAATCGGGCTCAAAACTACTGTTCGCTACAGTTCTAGAACGCACCCCCAACTTTAAAATTCCGTTCCGGACAATCTGCAAGCTCAAATCGCAATTCATAAGATACTATAGCTTCACAACATCCCAAAGTATCATTTCTACAAAAATATGCAGCTCAACGACTCAAAAATCGGGCTTAGCTGCACAAATATCCAAGAAGTCTGAATTTTGAGCTCTAATTGTGACAATTGCTTCAAGTAGATGATTAAAGGCTTCGATCACTTATTAGCATTGCAAAACAAACTTGAGCCAACTTGATGAGGCGTTTGGATCGTAAGTGTTCCAAATTTTTCTCTTTTTTTCCTTCGTTTTCCTTTCTCTTCTTTCTCTCCTCTCCTCTCCCCTGTTTTCGTTTCTGCTGAAGCCCTCCCTCTCCCCTCTCTTTAAAATAGCCAAAGCTTCCAGTATTTTCCTTCACTTCTTTTGTTGACTTTTCAAACCCTTTCTTCTCCCCCCACGCGCTAACTTTGTTGCACTATAACTTCATTTACAAAATTCCGTTTCAAGCTGTCTTATAGTCCTTAGAAAGCTCTCTTGACGTACTACAACAGCCCCAACTCAGCCATCCCAAAACAACACCTAAAATGACAAACAATCGGGCTCAAAACTACTGTTCGCTATAGTTCCGAACGCACCCCCAACTTTAAAATTTCATTCGGACAATCTGCAAGCTCAAATCGCAATTCATAAGATACTATAGCTTCACAACATCCCAAAGTACCATTTCTACAAAAATATGCAGCTCAACGACTTAAAAATCGGGCTTAGTTGCACAAATATCCAAGAAGTTTGAATTTTGAGCTCTAATTGCGACAATTGCTTCAAGTAGATGATTAAAGGCTTCGATTACTTACTAGCATTGCAAAACAAACTTGAACCAACTTGATGAGGCGTCCGGATCGCAAGTGTTCCAAATTTTTCTCTTTTTTTCCTTTGTTTTCCTTTCTCTTCTTTCTCTCCTCTCCCCGTTATCGTTTCTGCTGAAGCCCTCCCTCTCCCTCTCTTTAAAACAGCCGAAGCTTCCAGTATTTTCCTTCACTTCTTTTGTTGACTTTTCAAATCCTTCACGCGCTAACTTTGTTGCACTATAACTTCATTTACAAAATTCCGTTTCAAGCTGTCTTATAGTCCTTAGAAAGCTCTCTTGACGTACTACAACAGCCCCAACTCAGCCACCCCAAAACAACACCTAAAATGACAAACAATCGGGCTCAAAACTACTGTTCGCTATAGTTCCAGAACGCACCCCCAACTTTAAAATTTCATTCCGGACAATCTGCAAGCTCAAATCGCAATTCATAAGATACTATAGCTTCACAACATCCCAAAGTACCATTTCTACAAAAATATGCAGCTCAACGACTTAAAAATCGGGCTTAGCTGCACAAATATCCAAGAAGTTTGAATTTTGAGCTCTAATTGCGACAATTGCTTCAAGTAGATGATTAAAGGCTTCGATTACTTACTAGCATTGCAAAACAAACTTGAACCAACTTGATAAGGCGTCCGGATCGCAAGTGTTCCAAATTTTTTTCTCTTTTTTTTCCTTTGTTTTCCTTTCTCTTCTTTCTCTCCTCTCCCCTGTTATCGTTTCTGCTGAAGCCCTCCCTCTCCCCTCTCTTTAAAACAGCCGAAGCTTCCAGTATTTTCCTTCACTTCTTTTGTTGACTTTTCAAACCCTTTCTTCTCTCCCTCCCCCCCCACCCCACACGCTAACTTCGTTGCACTATAACTTCATCCACAAAATTCCGTTTCAAGCTGTCTTATAGTCCTTAGAAAGCTCTCTTGACGTACTACAACAGCCCCAACTCAGCTGCCCCCAAAACAACACCTAAAATGACAAACAATCGGGCTCAAAACTACTTTTTGCTACAGTTCCAGAACACACCCCCAACTTTAAAATTCCGTTCCTGACAATCTGCAAGCTCAAATCGCAATTCGTAAGATACTATAACTTCACAACATCCCAAAGTACCGTTTCTACAAAAATATGCAGCTCAACGACTCAAAAATCGAGCTTAGCTGCACAAATATCCAAGAAGTCTGAATTTTGAGCTCTAATTGCGACAATTGCTTCAAGTAGATGATTAAAGGCTTCGATCACTTACTAGCATTGCAAAACAAACTTGAGCCAAATTGTTGAGGCGTCCGGATGGCAAGTGTTCCAAATTTTTTTCTCTTTTTTTCCTTTGTTTTCCTTTCTCTTCTTTCTCTCCTCTCCCCTGTTTTCATTTCTGCTGAAGCCCTCCCTCTCCCCTCTCTTTAAAACAGCCGAAGCTTCCACAATTTTCCTTCACTTCTTTTGTTGACTTTTCAAACCCTTTCTTCTCTCCCCCCCAACGGCCTTTTTTTATGCCCACATATTACAATGATGGCTTGCAAAAGCAATTTAAAGTCACATTAGCTCCTATCAATGTTGAGAGACCAAAGACTCCCTTCTATCTCTGTCCATTGATCTCTCGCCAATCATCAAGGAGACCATGTACGTGGGTTTCTCGTCCTCAACCGGCTGGTTAGTAACTTCTTATTACATCGTTGGATGGAGCTTTAAGGTTAATGGACAAGCTCAGGGACTGGTTTTGTCTCAGCTTCCTAGAATACCCCACGTGAGAAAGGAGGAAAAATCATACCTACTTACTATAGGAGTGCCTTTCATGTTGTTGTCTCGTCTGTCAATGTTAATCTTATCTGTGGTTTATCTGATAAGACGAAAGAAAAAATTCGTAGAGGTCCTAAAGGATTGGGAGCACGACTACGGTCCTTACAGGTTCAAGTACAAAGATTTGTATGTTGCCACGAAGGGGTTCAGAGATTAGGAGCTATTAGGAGCTGGTGGATTCGGTAGGGTTTGTAGAGGGGTGTTACCCACCTCAAAAACGGAGATTGCAGTGAAGAAGGTCTCTCATGAATTGAGGCAAGGAATGAGGAAGTTCATTGGGGAGATTATTAGTATTGGTCAACTTCGTCATCAAAACATCGTAATGCTTCTCGGTTACTGCCATCGAAAGAGTGAGCTGCTGTTGGTCTATGACTGCATGCCGAATGGAAGCTTAGACAAGTACCTCTATAACCAACCAAAGGTGACCCTCAATTGGAGCCAAAGGTTTAGAGTGATCAAAGGTGTTGCATATGGCCTCTCTTATCTCCATGAAAGATGGGAAAAAGTAGTGATTCACAGGGATATCAAAGCTAACAATATCTTGTTAGATTCAGAACTAAATGGGAGGTTAGGAGATTTTGGGCTTGCGAAAATATACAATCATGGCACAGATCCTCATACCACCCGTGTGGTGGGAACTCTTGGATATTTGGCCCCGGAGAACACTTGAATTGCCACGGCCACTACAAGAGCAGATGTTTTTGCATTTGGGGCATTTTTGCTCGAGGTTGCTTGTGGAAGAAGGCCAATTGAGGCTCAGGAGAAGGGGGATGTAATATTGGTGGACTGGGCGTTTTCTTGCTGGGATAAGGGTGACATTCTAGAGGCAAGAGATCCAAATTTAGGGACAGACTTTGTGGCGAAGGATGTGGAGCTAGCGTTGAAACTTGGATTGATGTGCTCCCATTCGGAGCCAACAGCAAGACCAAGAATGCATCAAGTGCAGTACCTAGAAGGGGATGTCGCAATGCATGAATTATCATGTCTTGTTAATTTAAAAAGTGGATTGACATTTGCATATCATGAAGGTTTTAGTATGTCTGGCATGTATTATCCATCTTCTGCAGAAAAGGCATTTTCACAGACATCTCCAGTCGCAGACTCTCTCCTCTCCGGTGGAAGATGAGTCTTGAGCTTGATATATTAAATCGAAAGCACATTTCATAGATCCAAAGTACTTACCAAACTAGTGTTCTTATCCATCAATTACTCGTAGTTTGCAACTCTGCGAGTATATGTGAACTGTAATTTTAAGATTCTATGGATCTGACCAATTTCTGCAGTATCTTAACTTGTTCTTGGGAATGTCTGCATTAGCATAATTTCCTTCTCTTTTGGTTTCCATTATAAGAGCAAGTCCACCTTTTTACAAGGATTATTATCTGTTTGTTTGAATCCTTGCAGGGTTTAACGGCAGGTCCATATGAGCAAAAAAAATTTAACGAGTTAATGGTGCATATATAGTGACCCAAGTCAGGACCTGATAATTGAAATTGCATTAGATTCAAGTTGATCCTAGGAGATTCAAAGGATATCTTCTGAGTAGTGTATTCAGCGAAATTCTCCAGTTTCTGGACATTTTCTTCGTGATTGTCCTGGCGGTTTCATCCCTGGCAAACTTTGCACTCGCTTGCGATACCAGCAGTTTCACGTACAACGGTTTCCAGTCGGTGAATCCTAGCCTAGATGATTTAGCTGCATCACAGGCAATGGCCTCCTAGAGTTAACCACACAACCAAATAGAAGCAGAGTCATGCCTTCTACCCTGAACCCATCGAGTTCAAGAACTCATTCAGTGGATCTGTCTACTCTTTCTCCAAGGAGTTCGTCTTCACTATGATTTACGAGTATCCACCTCAGTGTGGCTGCAGGTTCACTTTCGGGTTAGCTCCTTTAGAGCGCTGCCTTGTTATTACGTTGGCCTCTCCAATAAAACCAACAATGGCTTCACCACGGGCCGCATTGTCACAGTAGAATTTGACACAATCCAAAACCATGAATTCTACGATGTCAATGATAACCACATTGGGATTGATGTCAATGCGCCGACCTCCCTAAAATCTATGCAGTAAGTCCCGGTCACATACTTGAGTCTGATGAGTGGTGAAGCCAGGCAAGTTTGGGTGGATTATGATGGCGCACAAAAGCAAATCAATGTCTCATTAGCACTTATCAACGTTGAGAAACCAAAGACTCCCCTGTAATTACCGTGCATTGATCTTTTGCCGATCATGGAAAAGCCATGTACATAGGGTTCTCATCCTCAACCAGCTCATTAGCGACTTCTCATTGCATCCCTGGATGGGGGTTTTATGTAAATGGACAAGCTCAAAGACTGCTTTTGTCTCAGCTTACTAGACTACCCCATGTGAGAAAGGAGGAGAAATCCTATCTGCTGACTACTGAAGTGCATTTGATGTTGCCGTCCTGTCAATGCTAATCTTAATTGCGGTTGATCTGATAAGATGAAAGGGAAAATTTGCGGGGGGTTCCGGAGGACATGGAGAGTGACTACAATCCTCATAGGTTCATGTACAAAAATATCTGTGCTGCCACAAAAGGATTCAGTGGACCCGGAGCTAAGACGAGCTGCTGGATTTGGCAGGGTGTATAGCGGGCTATTACCCACTTAAAGAACTGAGATTGCAGTGAAAAGGATTTCTCATGAATTGAGGCAAGGAATGAGAGAATTTATTGCCGAGATCATGAGTACTGGCCATTTTCGTCGCTGAAACATTGTGACGCTTCTTAGTCGTTGCCGCGTCAAAAGGTGAGTTGCTGTAGGTGTATGGCTACGTGCCTAATGGAAGCTTGGACAGGTACATTTTTTTCTGGAGAAAAAATATACTGAACTTACTCTAAATAACTTAGGGGTGCATGACAACCATTCTGTTCGAAATAGTTTCTGGAATAGAAATAGATTTTTCTATTTCTATTTCTAGAAAAGTTTCTAAGCAAAAATAACCGTTTGATAACGAGACAAAATTTCTACTCTAAAAATAAAAATTTGTTTGATAACGATACAAAATTTCTTTATTTTGCTCTTTGCCGCCCGGCCGGTGGCGGCGGGCGATTGGTGGCGGTGGATCGGCGGCGGCGCGGGCGATCGGCGCGGCGACCGGGCGGCGGGCGGCGACCGGCATCCGCGACTACGGGCGGGGATCGGTGGCCGGGCGGCGGTGGCGGCGGGCGGCGGGCGCGGTCGGCGGCGGTCGGGCGGCGGTGACCGGCGACCGGCGACTTGCGACGGGCGGCGGCGGGGCCGCGGCGACGGCGGGGCCGGCGACCAATGGCCGATGGTGGGTGGCGCGGGCAGAACCGGCGGAGGAGGAGGAGGAGACAAGACGTCGTAAAGGAGATGAGAGTTACCAAAATTAGGGTTTGTGGGAGAAATTATTTCTGATTTCTGTTTCAGAAATAGAGAAGTAGATTTTTCTATTTCTGATTTCTCTTCCAAATCTATTCCAAAAATAGAAAAACGGAATAGGTTTATCAAACGGATTTCTTTCTAGAAATAGGTGCGGAACAGAAAACTATTTCCTCGGAACAGAAATTTTGGTTATCATGCGCCCTTAGTTTCTCATTCAATATTTTCCATCTTATATTTTATTTTACATACTCATGTACATAATGACCAATGTTTTTCTTTCTGGTTCCAGACAATCGGTCTATTGTTGTCATTAACAACCAAATTTAGCATGTACCTGAATTTAAAATAAAGATAAATAGATTATGTTAGATTTCGATAAGTTGAGATCTCATTCTTGGTTAAAGAAAAAAGAGCAATGCTATGGTAACGGTCCCTTTTATTTTTGAGAATCACGGAGATTTGTGGACCACCAGATTCTTTCACAAGTTAACGGCAACTGGTTGGACTTATGGAGGACTCTAAATATGTATTTTATAAAATTTTATTACCTTAGTTGATTGCCGCCGTTGAGCCATGCCCGAGACCCGCGAGTTTTCTGTTTTTGCTTGCCATTGAGCCGTAGGACTTGAGGCAAGTGAAAGTCTACTAACCTATATAATGCAATGTTGTTGTTATCTGATGTAGAGCAATAGACTCGGAAATATTTGGGTTTTGGATGTTGGATGTTGAATTTTGGATGATTGAAGTAGATTGGGATTGAGGAATTGAGGAAATGCTTTGGTTTTCTATATGTACTTTTAATTCCTTTGAACTACAATAAGAAATATAGATTTTGATGGACTTTCGGAAGCAAATTAGCCAAGGTATAGGCGTGGAATTCTTCCGAATCCATGTGGTCCAGAACAACTCAGGTGTAGTCAGTAGCTTTGTCGATTTTCTGTGGAAATTTCTAGCATGAATTTGGTTTTGACTTCTTCATGGGAGCTGTGAGGAATTGCTTAAATTATAATATATGTTCTGTCAGATTTTTCTGGATTAATATAGTGCGCACAAACTTATTTTGGTGTGCGATGTTTTTCTGCTAGCGTGTGAAACCCGAAAACCTGAGTGAGTTACTAAAATTCTTATAAATATTTTTGGAGCTGATTCGGGCAATACTTTCTTCAACGAATTCGTAATATACCTTTGTACGTACAACATTTGGGTTTATTTGTTAAGTTGAGGAGGTCGAAAAGCTTTTCTTTTGTTATTGTGAAGTCTGGTTGATTGAATAAATCTGAGGCTGAGTTGTATGATTTAATTCTCTCTGTATGTGACGAATTGGACTTAGTGCTTTTCATGAAATCCATTCCTTTAGATCTTGTTTATAACATACTAAAATTTTAGAATTTTCTGAGTTCGTTTAGGGGTTATACCAAAATTCTTGCTAAAACTGTGCATTTTGACTTTTGGACTGTTTTATTCCGAGTTTGCTCAATTTATCTGAAGGGTGAATGCATCTTGATTTATCAACTCTGAGATTTGATGAAAACTCATGGGACATCCGATGTTATTGCATTAAAAATGCTTTATTGAAATAATATGAGATAATATTGCTGCTGTTGGACCCTCGGGTCAACGATGCCCCGGGAGTCGGGAGGCCCAAAGGTTCGAATGAGTACCTTAGGATGCCCGGGGTCCACAGTGCCCCAGAGGTTTCCCTTGGAAGTGTTGGGATGCCCGGTTGTATTTTGAATACATGCATAGAGGGTAGGGGTAACCATTTTCATGGCGCGCCTCGGAGATTCCTCATGATGCCAGGTGGGATGTGAGATGCCTGGAGGTGTAACGCAACACGCTCTGGATGCCTGGTTGTATTATGAATACATGCCTGGAGGCTTTTGCGACACCAAGTTGGGTGCGAAATCCTAGAAGGACGCAAACATTGGTCTTCTGGGGGATGAAACCTTTTGAATGTTAAAACATATGGTTCTACTAAGTGTGTGTGTGGTCTAGTTATGGGACTAAATTGTATTACATGGAATGGGACGTGTCATAACAATTTGGCCCTATAATCGAGACTTGTGTGACTAAACATGATACATTCTGGTGTTGAAACTGCAGTGCCATTGCATTAAAGAGCTTCATGGATTTGATGCATACTAATTTCTTTGATCACATGTTTTGTCTATCTTGCATGAAACTAGATAGTAATGGTTATGCATAATATAGTTTAGTGGATCTTTTGCTACTGAGTGGTTGTACTCACCCCGTTTGAGGACTAACATTTCAGACTAGAAGATATGCCTCTGCTACCAGTTACCCTCGGCACATTTTATGGTATTCCGGTCGACCTTCAGTGTGAGTGTTTGGAGCACCACCATCCTGAGATACGAGGGTTGATTTTTTGTTCGAGTACGGGTACTGATCATGTTTGACATTGGTCCTCCCGTCGGCCTAGTGATTCAGGAGTTTCTGACCGTGTTTGTTCGCCGTGATGGGAGTACGTTGGGGCTGTTGCCACCGCCACCAGCTGATGGACTAGACTGGGTGTGACTGAGAGTGATGGTCAACAGATAAAGCATTTTTGGACCGCCGACACTAACTGATGGGCCTATGTACATGGTTGTTAGAGAGTCGTGTACCTTTTGAAAATAGCCAAGTTTAGAAAAATCTTGGCATTTTGATATACCGACTAATGATGTCCATCAAATTATGTAAATAAAAGTGTTCGGCTTTAACTTATAAAAGTTTTAGTTGGTGTGCATCGCTTTATAATTCAAGATGGGGAATAGTTGAATGTGCTTCTGCTATATTTATTGCGTAGGGACCGATCAAAAGATATAAACCCCTAGGACTTATAGACTTATTATAATTCTTTGGTATCAGAGTAATATATTATTTGGTCAAGAGAAATGCAAGTGGACTAAGGCGACCCTAACGGATCGGGGGCCGTTCAGAGGGTGCCACAAGGACACTTGGGCTTGATGTATCCTTGCTTTTTGCACTCAAAACAGACTACGTTTCTAGCAATCGTTTAGCGCATAGAAAGCCATTTTGATATACTACAAGAACCCCCATTTGGCCGCCCCAAAAGCTTGTCGAAAACGGCTGAAAGTCAACATCAAAATTTACTATTCAGAATCTGACTTGCATGCGCAATAAATTTCAAAATTTTGTTTGGAGCAAACCATAAGCTCAAATTGAGATTTGCAAAATCTTACAACTCCATAACACCTAAACTATCAATTCTATATAAATATGCAACTCAATGATTCAAAAATCAGACTTTTTCACACGAATATCCAATAATTTTGAATTTCAATCCCTAAATTTGAAACTATTCTGATTGAACGAACAAGGGGCGTGAACCCTTACAAAGTGTTGCAAATTGGAGATTAGTCGGTTTGATGAGACGTTTGTGATGAGAACGTGAGAGCCCATCTTCTCTTTCCCCTCTCTTCTTCTTCTTCTTCACTTCTCTTCTTTCTCTTCTCTCCTTTTCTTTCTTTTCGCTCTAAGTGAGCTCTCGGGCCCTTTATAAGGTGAAGCACCCACTTCCCTTTTTCTTTTGACTTTTCAATGTTTCTTTTTCTTCTCTCTCTCTCTCTTAGTAAAAACCCAAATATAACAATATCTGTTAAGGGAAAGAAGAAATTTGCATGTAGAGAGTGATAAAAGTGAAAATTAATTTAAGAAAAAAAATAAATGATAGAGAATGACAAATTTGAAGTCATTTTTGGGAAATAAGATTTTTGATCTATTTTGTAATATCATATTATTGTAACACTTCTTAACAATCCACATGCCATTTTATGTATTTCTAAGTGACAATTTCAGATTGAAGTCAATCATAGAGATGTAAAAATTAATACATCTATGATAGAAAGAACTCCATATACTTATTAAAACAAACTTTAAAGCTGCGGACTTTATTTTTTTGTCATGTGTAATTAGGATGGGAAGGACGACCGTAATTAACTTTCTTAGCCTCACCACAAGGGTTCCATCCTGTTACAAAAAAAATTGTAAGTTTGTGGTAACTAAAGGTGTTGAAGTGGGTCCATGATGCATTTTCTGACTCACATTTTTTTATGAACGGGTCGTATATGGGTTGTGAATATATAGAGGGCTGGGTGAAAGTGGGTTCAAAAAGTTGAAGTTGGACTAGAGGGGGTCGAAAATGGGCCCATTTAAAAAAAATTAGGTAGAATAAGTTGTCTCACAGCTTCTGTGTCCTTGTCGAATAAGTTGGCTCACAGCTTCTTTATCCTTTGTGCATGAACAGAATGCACCACCACCGATCTTGGCCTTCGCAAGCGGCTGCAACACTTGTCATCACGCTGCGGTTGCCCACCTCCCTCGTCCACCTATGTCGCGTGTCTCTTCCCCTCACTTTAGTTATGATCTAAGTAAGCCCTCGCCATCATTCTGTCTTCATATTTTCCTCGTCTCGGTCTTCATTGTCTTCCTTTGGCCTTGATAGTGGATCCTCCTCGCCTCCTACTTCAATGCTGCGCCTCGCCACCTTGATCTGAGGCCGACCAAAAGGCTTCACCACGTAGCCAGCTCCATTCATGGTAGAAAATAACTCAATGATTCCAAAAAGTAATTAAAGTTCAATAGAGGATGATTAATGATCAATTAAATTATTAAATTTGGCTTCAAATCAAAAGTAATCGAATTCTATTATGCTTTGAAACCTCAAGGACTGTTAAATTCGAATCACTAATGATACACATACAAAGATTGGAAATAACAAGGTAATTGTTTGTGACTTTGTTGAGTCAGAACAATAACTCACATTCTTGAAGATATGCCTACTCGATACCTGAAACTAAACATTGGATACTAATGGAGATGACTAGTGTGGGAGAAGAAATAATTAAAAAATAAATGTTGGAAATATCATTAGAATGATTTTATAAAAAAAAAAGAAAGATGAAATTTGGAATCAGGAAATCTAGTTTAATTCAACATTTAAATTCACACTCAGGGTAGAATCAATTTAATTTGATCTGCTATGTATGACTTTCTCATCTTCATATCTCGAGAGGGTTCCATCTTCAGAGATGACCAGTCTATTGTTGATTATTGATTATTGTTGTTGTTTCTATTTTTTATTTTATTTTTATTTTATGCGTTGCTATAATTTAATCATCATCTATCATTGATCGTTTTACGTTTTAAAATGGATCATTTCTTTATTTTTCTTATCTTCATCCACATGAAAATTTAATCCACATGAAAATTTAACTGTCTTCACCTGCGCACTACTCAAGGCGTGATTTAGACCTGCTCTAGTTTCCCCAGTGACAGGTGTTCCTTGGTTGAAGATCTTCCTTAACTCAATATTTAACTTTTATGCACACTTCAAGTTAATCCATCCTCATTACGCGTCTTGTACTTCATTTGAATTATGCTCATCGGAACTCATGATCAGTGAACTCATCGTCATTAGGCATTCCATCAATAGGCCCTGTCAATCAATTGTATTATCATAGTGTGGTTTGGGCCATTAACTTCTTTACGTATGGCTCAACTTTAGGACTTGGGTTAACGCAAACTAGTTAGTCCATCCTAGGTATACGAGACCATCAACAGAATATGTTTTCAACATAAAGATATCATCAATTCCTGGCGTATGGCCAAAAAAGTTATTGTTTCCCCCGTTTGTCACCTTTTAGGACACAAACAGAACGATAATACATTTCATAGAGGTTTTGCTTAGTAACTGGGCATGTTCAATTGGTATAAAAAATTAGCAAGACCCAGGCAAATTTGAACTATCTCATTTTGTTTGGAGGCAGTCGAATCTACTTTTACTTGAATGTCTTAATCAATGAATTATGGGTCAACTTGAATAATATTAACCGCTCACATCACACTCCATTCCTAAAATGATAGATCTTTAGCATAACTCATATATACACATGCACGAGCTTATTAGATGTTCTTTCCCTCAATCTAAATATGATTCTATAATAGTATATCAAGTTGGATTTGCATTCACTCAAAAGCTATAATAAGTTCTGCATCAATTAGATCTTTCACATGTGTAACTTAACACACCGAATTTTCAAGTCGTTTTCTAAGATAGAATTATTAAGCCTTCCTACTCCATGTAGGGGTGTTACAAACTGAACCGAAAACCGAACCGAACCGAACCGAAAAATTTGGTTTTTTCGGTTCGGTTCGGTTTTCGGTTTGGTTCTCATTAAAAACCGACATTTTTTTTATTGGTTCAGTTTTTATCGGTTAACCGAACCGAACCGAACCACAAACCGATAAAATCTGTCCTCCTCTCCTTCGTGACTTTCAATTCATCGATCTCCTCCAGCTTCAGAAGCACGATTTCCTCCGGTTCTGTATTGACAAATCAAGAGTGATCCCCTCCTTGATCGAGGGACGTGATTTTCCGGTGCTCGAAGCGATCTCCCCGGGCCCTAGACTGAGCCCTCTCTGATTCAATTTCAGCTTCGCGCTCGATAGCGGAGTCTCCTCGATCCTCTTCGCGGCATCCAGATCTCTTCTGATCCCCACCACTTGCTTCGGCTCCTTGAACTTGACCGAGACGACTCTCCCGCGGGGCTTCTTCTCGTCCCCAGCTTTGGCCTTCTCGAGGCAAAGCGCCTCGAGCCTCGATGACAGGCACGTGATCTCCTTCTCTACCTCCTCAATCTCCGCATCTATAGTCCTGCCATTGCCTTCTCGATCTATGGCTTTGGCCGACAGGGGCTCCAGCACGCGCTGCTTCCACTGGATCTTGGAAGGAACGGAGGATTTGAGGGAAACTGGGAATTGGCGCACTCGGGGCTCCGATTTTCCTTGCTGTAGTCGTCGAACTCGAGCGAGTCAGAGAGCTTCACGAAGACGAGGTTGACGGACGACCAAGACGCCTGGATGGCAGCGGCAGCAGCGGTGGAGTCTTCGGACTCGCCGTTGTCGAAGGCGGCGTTGTTCCACACCTGAAGCTCCGGTGCGTCGAACGCATCTGGGTACCCAAGAACACTCATCTTTCGGATCCAGCAGGGCAAAACGAAAAGAAATCTGGAGATTCTTGCTTCTCTAGGGTGGTGATGATTCTTGATAAAACGAAAAAAAAAAAGAAAAAAATCGAAAACCAAAAGTTAAAAATTGAAAACCAAAAAAAGCGAACTGAACCGAACTAAACTGAACTGAAATTTTGATTCGGTTCGTATTCGGTTCAGAAGATTTTTCTAACGGTTCGGTTCGGTTCGATTTTTTTTGAAAAACCAAACTGAACTGAATCGTTGACACCCCTATCTCCATATACCAACATTCTCAGTACCGTGGAAGAGTCATACGTGGTATTAGACACACCGCAAAAATTTGTGGGGGCATTGGCCTTTCGTCCATCTTCGTCTAGTTGTGACGCTTCCTTGGCCATAGTTTCGCATCGGATGCCATCGGTCATTGACTCTTCGAGGAGCTACCGAAGACGACGAAACATCATCAACTCACGTTGACGGCTGTATCGGTCTACTTCGGCCATTGACTGAAATGTCACAATGGCATACGAAGACGGGCAAATTACAGAACTTTAAGTTGGTGATAAGACTAGAAGCAATCAGTCAATCACACGATAGGGGAGTCATAAGGCTCGGACCAATCAGTTGAAGGTTTGTTGGGGGTGCACAGGTTTGGGACACTGACGGTTAAATTGCACGACATTCGATTCAATGCTGTGTAAATCGGTTGAATCACTATTATGACTACGAATTATCTCATCGGAGTAGTGTATTCAGCTAATTTCTTCAGGCTCTAGCCATGTTATTCGTGATTGTTCTGGCGGTTTCTCTCCTGGGAAATACAGCACCGACTCATGGAACCGGCGATTTCACCTACAATGGTTTCCGGTCTGCAAATCTGAGCCTCGATGGTTTAGCTGAGCTCACTGGCAATGGCCTCCTGAAGTTAACCAATGGGACTGAAGAGAAGGAGACTTATGCATTCTACCCAGACCCCATCACGTTCAAGAATTCATCCAATGGCACTGTCCCCTCATTCTCCACCACATTTGTCTTCGCTATAATTCCTGGATATCCAGCTTTCGGCAATCCAGGTTCACCTTTGTGATAGCTCCTCGTAGAGTATTTCCTGGAGCTCGGCCTGATCATTTCTTTGGTCTCTTCAATGAAACAAACGATGGCAATGCCACGAACCACATTTTTGCAGTGGAATTTGACACGATTCAAAACAACGAAATATATGATATCAATGACAACCATGTCGGGATTGATGTCAATGGGCTGATCTCTCTAAATTCTTCCCCTGCTGGATACACTGAAAACAACATTCCAGGCTTCAGAAACTTGAGTCTGATTAGTGGTAAAGCAATGCAAGTTTGGGTGGATTATCATGGTGTGCAGAAACAAATCAGGGTCACATTAGCTCCAGTCAATGTCGAAAAACCGAACACTCCCCTTTTGTCTCTATCCTTCAATCTCTCGCCAATCTTCAAGGAGACCATGTATGTTGGGTTCTCTTCCTCAACCGGTACGCCCTTAACTTCTCATTATATACTCGGATGGAGCTTTAAGGTAAATGGACAAGCTCATAGGCTTGATTTGTCTCAACTTCCTAGATTACCCCATATGAAAAAGAAGCAGAAATCCATTTTTCTCACTGCTGGGTTGCCTTTCATATGCTTGTTCTTTCTGTCAATACTAGTCTTTGCTATGGCTTATGCGATTAGAAAAAGAAGAAAATTCGCAGAGGTTCTTGAAGATTGGGAGCACGACTACAGTCCGCATCGGTTCAAGTACAAAGATATCTATGTTGCCACAAAGGGGTTCAGAGATCAGGAGCTACTAGGAGCTGGTGGATTTGGTAGGGTTTATAGAGGGGTATTACCCACCTCAAAAACTGAGATTGCAGTGAAGAGGATTTCTCATGAATCGAGGCAAGGGCTGAGACAGTTCATCGCCGAGATTATTAGTATTGGTCGGCTTCGCCATCGGAACATTGTGACGCTTCTCGGATATTGCCGTCGGAAGGGTGAACTGCTGTTGGTTTATGACTACATGCCAAATGGAAGCCTAGACAAGTACCTCTATAACCAACCAAGGGTGACCCTCAGTTGGAGTCAAAGATTTAGAGTGATCAAAGGTGTTGCCCATGGCCTCTCTTATCTCCATGAAGGATGGGAACAAGTAGTGATTCACAGGGATATCAAAGCTAGCAACGTCTTGCTTGATTCAGAACTAAATGGAAGGTTAGGAGATTTCGGGCTTGCAAGACTATATGATCACGGTACAGATCCTCAAACCACCCATTTGGTGGGAACTATTGGATATCTGGCCCCAGAGAACACTCGAACTGGCAAGGCCACCACGAGCACAGATGTTTTCGCGTTCGGGGCATTTTTGCTTGAAGTTGCTAGTGGAAGAAGGCCGATTGAGGCTCGGGAGGAGGAGGACGTGATACTGGTGGACTGGGTGTTTTCTTGCTGGGATAAGGGTGACATTCTAGATGCAAGAGATCCGAACTTAGGGACGGACTTTGTGGCGAAGGAGGTGGAGCTAGTGTTGCAACTCGGACTGTTGTGCTCCCAGTCTCAGCCAACCGCAAGGCCACGCATGCGACAAGTGGTGCAGTACTTGGAAGGGGAGCTCGCGTTAGAGGAGCTATCATCACTTGGTATTTCAAAAAGTGGATGGCAATTTTCATATCATGATGGTTTTAGTATGGCTGGCACGTCTTATCCGTCTTCCGCTAACAAGGCATTTTCTCAGACATCTTCTGTTGCAAACTCTCTCCTCTCTGGCGGAAGATGAGTCTTAAGCTCGGTATATTAAAGTGAAAGCACATTTCATAAATCGAAGCAAAAGTCAAACTAATGTTCTTGTGCATCAAGCATTCGTAGTTTGTGACTTTGTGAGTTTATGTAAACTGTAATTTAAGATTCTATGGATCGAACCAATTTCTGCAGTATATTCTTGCATGTTCTTGGGAATGGCTGCATTAGCTTAAATTGCCTCCTTCTTTGGTTTCCCCTTTTGGTCAGCCTCCAGAGTATAAGTGCAAGTCCACCTTTTATGAGGATTATTACTAGTTTGTTTGAATCCTTGCATGATTTAACAGTCGGGTCCCTAATATACATGCACCATTGACACGTGAATTTTTTATTCATAGGAAATATAGCGACACGAGTCAGGATACTGATAGCTGAAATTGCATTAGATTCAATTTGATCCTAGGAGATTCAAAAAATATCTTCTGAGTAGTGTGTTCAGCGAATTTCTCCAGCTTCTGGACATGTACTTTGTGGTTGATCTGGCGGTTTCCTCCCTGGCAAACTTTGTACTACCTCACGATACCAGCAGTTTCACATTTCCGATCAACCAATCTTAGCCTATATCGTTTAGCTGCCTTCACTGGAAATGGCCTCCTAAAGTAACCGATGCAACCAAACAGAAGCAAAGTCATGCCTTCTACCCTAACCCAATCAAGCTCAAGAACTCATCCAATGGATGTATCTACTCTTTCTCTGCAACTTTCATCTTCAATGTGATTTACGAGTACCCAACTCTGGGTGGTTATAGGTTCGCTTTCATGTCAGCTCCTAGTAGAGAATTTCCGGAGCTCATCCTAGTAATTATTTTGGCCTCTTCAACGAAACCAACATTGGCAATGCCACGAGAAACATAATCACAGTATCATTTGACATAATCCAAAACTATGATGTTAATGATAACCATGTTGGGATCGACGTCAGTGCGCTGGCCAACCTCCGTAATATCTGCCCGTGCAGGATATACTAGATGTCCCGGAGGTGTCTTCACAAACTAAAGCCTGATGACTGGTGAAGCTATGCAAGTTCTGGTGGATATTGAAGGCGCAAAAGCAAATCAATTTCACGTTAACTCCTAGCAATGTTGAGAAACTGAAGATTATTATTATTATTATTTTGTCTGTATGTTGATCTCTCGCTGATCATCAAGGAGACGATGTACGAGCTTAGAATCTGGTTTTGTCTCAGTTTCCTCAGCCAGCTCATTAGTAACTTCTCATTACATCCTTGGAAAGATCTTTATCGTAGATGGACGAGCTTAGAATCGAGTTTTGTCTCAGTTTCCTAGACTACCCAATTTGAGGTGGAGGACAAATCCTATCTGCTGATTGTTGCTGTGGCTTTCATCTTGTTGTCCTTTCTGTCGATGTCTATCTTAAATGTGGTTTTATCTGATAAGACGAAAGGGAAAATTTGTAAAGGTTCTAGGCTGGGAGCGTGACTCCAATCCTCATAGGTTCAAGTACAAATATTTCTATGTAGCCACAAAAGGATTCGGGGAACAGGAGCTATGCGAGCTGCTGGATTTTGTAGGGTATAGAGAGGCATTACCCACTTCAAGAACTGAGATTGCAAGGGAGAGGGTTTCTAGCGAATCACTTCGGAGATCCTGAGAACTGGCCATGTGTGTCGCAGGAACATTGTGATGCTCCTCGGTTATTGCTGCGTCAAAAGTTGATCGGCTGTTGGGGTATCACTACATCCCCAAGGGAAGCCTGGACAGGTGCCAGTATAACGTGTTACGAAACCACATGCTAATTCGAGAAAAATATCGCAAGCAAACAATCTATTCAAAATATAATAATAAAATAATAAAATCAAAAGAATACACTAGAAAATTTGTTATCAAAGTTCATCCAAATCTAGGTTATGTTTTTGTATAAAGGTACTCTGCGAATCTACTATTCTTCATAGAAAGTTGGAATATAGTATGTGACATTCTGAAATTCCAATTTTGTTTTCAATTGAATAAATCGGGCTTTTCATCGACACGCCTATAGTTCTATTTTTTGAGCTGATCACTAATGAGATAACTAGTCTATTTGAGGAAGTTGTTAAGGGATTATAATGCAATAGACTTGAAAATTCGACCAGGAATCGACTACTTGGCCGTCTTTAGTCGCAAAGGTCATTACGGGACAATTAAAAATCGATTAAAGACCGGAGATAGGTCAACTCGACTGAGCCATGTGACTAAGTGTGGGTGATTCCACCTAATTGCAAAATTCTCGTCGATCGGCACTAAACCAATTTTTGTATCGTTTTGGTACCCTGTGTCCATATTTGAAATCCTGAGATTTTCATGACAATTGAGAGTCTTCAATGTGTCGAAGATGTATAATGTGACTAAAAAATAATCGGCCACAGGTCAATTGCACTAAAAATTTCTGAAAGCTACCCAGTAGACTAGGTTACGCTAAAATTGCACCATATTGAAATTAACCGCGAATTTGAATTCAAGTTCAGAAATTAAAAGTTCTGTCATGCCACGATTTATTTTAGTTACGTCGACTCTTCCTCCGAAGATTTTTCTACAAATCGAGATTTTTGGCGAAAGTCTGAGCTTGCCTCCACCATCGTTCAACTTCGCTGCTGCCCGCTTGCTCGCCTAGCCACCGGTCCTCCTCCACTTGCCGTTCCAGCCCCGGAGCAGCAAGCTCAATTCTTGGATAGAACCGAGTAGCCTAGCTAGCCATAGGCCTTCAAGGCCCATTTCGAACTGCTTTTGGGCATCGTAGGGTGTTTCCGCTTTGTCACCTATCTTTGCGTTGCTATCACCGTGGACTCACCGGATCGCAAAACCAATAAGTTTACTCACTAAACTCTGCTTAGGGAGTTAATTATGCTTAAGGGTTGATTAATTTAGACTAAGTATGGTTTAGGTGATTAGTTATAACAAATTAGCAATTTAAATATTCGTTTGTGCATGTTAGATGGTTAGAATGACTTAATTAGAGACTAGATAAATCGTATTATTTATTTAGATTAGTTTGGAAATTTTCTGGGCCCGTTTCAATATTTAATTAGGCTTTTCCAGCATAAGTTTCTATTTATGGTATTGTCGCGACCCACCCCTCGGGGGGAGAGAACATATTTAGGGTATTGCCTAAAGGATGAATCTAAGGACCATGATTAGGCGCAAGTTCTCCCAAACTCATACCTCCTGTGACATTGGAGTATTCTAAAAAACTTTGCAAAAAAGGAGCTACCACTAGTCTATTGGGGTTGGCTAGAAACCAAGTGAGGTATATGAGTATACCTTACTTCCTACGCAACTAGAGAATCTAGGGTCGGAGACTTGATTACACTAATTAAGTAATTAGTGCCCTTTCGGTACCTAATCTTGTTCATTTTAAAAGAAAAGATTTTTGTCGGGCGGTTTAGATTAATTTTATATGTATCCACTAACATGTGAGGTGTTTTTGCAGATGTGCAATCATTATAATAACATTCAACAACCAAGATCACAATTGCAGTAAATTGAGCACATGCAATTAAACATAATTAAATATGCAAATTAGACACGCGATAGAATCCATATATTAGCAAATAAAGACCTAATTACACTAAAAATGTAATACATAGCAATTCCTAACCAAACCCCACATTTTTAATTTTATAAGTTTTTAATCAATTTTTAAAATTTTAAAATTTTAAATTTTAATTTTTAAATATTAATTTTTAATTAAAAAAATAGGCGGGCCAGGTCGGATTCGGTCGGACGACTTGGGTTTAGCTTAGTCGGTGTGGTTCAGGTCCGGTCGTAGACTTGACCTAGGTTCGGCCCGGTCGGCTGCGACAGGCGCAAGTGGGCCCAAAATTCCATTTTTTCATGATACTTTAGTTAGGGCCCAAAGAAAGTCAAGAAGACCCACCTATTTCCCGAGCCCACATGAAACTAGCCCAATTGACTTGAATCTACAAAAGCCCGGCTTGAAGAGCGACCCAAGCTTAACCCACTTCGAAGACCAAACCCTACTCGGTTTGGAGGCTTTGCTGACCAGGTTCTAACTTGGTTCGCGCCCCCTTCTCCAAATTTGCAGCACTGAGGGGAAATGGCAGGGATGCTGGCGACTCGGTGGGCGGCGGTAGTGTGGATGGCGATGGGTAACTGCGGAGATAGGCAGAGGTGTGGCGTAACGGGTTGCAAGCGTCGGGCAGAGGCGTGGAGATGGGCGAGGCATCGACTTGGCCGAGGAGGCACTCAGCGGGAGGTGGCGTGGACCAACGGTGTCATCGGTGGCTGAGGAGGCGGTGGCAGCAGCAAAAACGGTGACGGCGAGCCTTCTCCCTCCAAATCTGGCCTGCTCATGTGAATCCCCTCTTGGCCGTTGCTTGCGAGCTTCAACTTTGGGTTAGCAGCAGCAGCTGGTAGTGCGGAGTTGCTGCGATGGGATTGGGAGCGACGGTAGGCGACCATAGCGTCGGCAAGTATTGTAGGTCACGCGACGAGGGGCCTCGGCGACCAACTTGGGCTGCTGGCGTTGGGTTGCAGCAGCGGCAAGGCGGATGAGGTCGCGAGCAGCAGGCTCGGGGTCAACATTTCGGTGTGGCAAAGCAAGCAGTGGTGGAGGCGATCTGGTCGAGACGGGGGCGGCAAGCGCAGGGGCTTGGCCCTTAGTAGTGGAGGGGCTCCCGAGGAAGAAGACTCTTCCTCGTCTCCTCTTTGCTCTCTTCCTTCTCTCTGCTCCCTACTTTCTCTCTCTTGTGCCTGCTTTCTACTTTCTCGAGCTCTCTCTCTTCTCTCACCGTTCATTTCCTTTCCTCTCTGTTTTCCCTTCCTCGATGCCTTACCCCCTCTCTTTCTTGTTATGTCTCCCCCTTTTGTTCCTTTTTCTTTTGCAGGTTGTCGCGTGAAGACCTTTGCCGTGACAGTTGCCGACTAGGCTACTCCTGACATGCAAATCACGCCGCTCACCTGCCACACTAATCCCCCTACTCCTCTGTCCCGCTCCCTCTTTTTTTTTTTTTTTTTTTTCTGTAGGTCGTCAAGCATAGGACAGCAGGAGTGAGGAAGGATGGGTGCGGGCTGGGCTGAAGGAGAAAGGAGGATAGGCTCGGTCGGTAGGCCGTGCATGAGGGGAAGGAAAGGAAAGAAAAGGTGGGCCGGGCTAAGGCCGGATTCGGCCCCTTCCACATTTTTATTTTAATTTAATTAATTAGTTAATTTTTTAATTAATAATTTTTAATAATTTTTAATTTTTTTATATATTTGAAAAACACAAATTAGGTGTCAATAGCTGCCCCTCTTTGAATGTAGCCGAGAAGAGGTTACATTCAAAGACATAAGACATCTAATTTATTTCGATGGTAGAGAGACGCTGAGTGCATAGGTATGTATCAGGTTGACAAAAAGGACTCATAACTATGGAAGCGCGTCTTGTCAATAAAAGGAAGAAAATGACTTCGAGTTACATAAGCTCGCTGTATCATAGAAGAAATAAAGACTCTAGGCTACAGAAGCTCGCCGTGTCATAGGAAGAAAGAGAGACTTTGGGCTACAAAAGCTTGCCGTGTCATGAGAAGAAGAAAATACTCTAGGCTACAGAAGCTCGCCGTGTCATAGGAAGAGGAAAGACTCCAGGTTACAAAAGCTCGCCGTGTCATAAGAAGAAGAAAAGACTTCGGGCTACAGAAGCTCGCTGTGTCATAAGAAGAGGGAAGACTCCGGGCT
Organism: Eucalyptus grandis; assembly: GCF_016545825.1. NCBI lineage: Eukaryota > Viridiplantae > Streptophyta > Magnoliopsida > Myrtales > Myrtaceae > Eucalyptus > Eucalyptus grandis. The sequence continues at coordinate 40,654,987 of NC_052622.1, read as the reverse complement.
ATAAAAGTTCGTCGTGTCATAAGAAGAAAAGACTTTGAGCTACAGAAGCTCGCCATGTCATAGGAAGATGGAAGACTCCAGATTACAAAAGCTCGCCGTGTCATAGGAAGAGGAAAAGACTTCGGGCTATAGAAGCTCGCCGTGTCATGGGAGGGAAGATTACAGGTTATAGAAGCTTATCGTGTCATAAGAAGAAAAAAAGATTCCTGGCTACAAAAGCTCACCATGTCATAGGAAGAGAGGAGACTCAGGGCTACAAAAGCTCGCCGTGTCATAAGAAGAAAAGACTCCAAGCTACAGAAGCTCGCTGTGTCATAGGAAGAGGGAAGACTTCAGATTATAAAAGCTCGCCGTGTCATAGGAAGAAAGATAGACTCCGGGTTACATAAGCTCACTATGTCATGGGAAGAGGGAAGACTCCGGGCTACAAAAGCTCGCCGTTTCATAGGAAGAAAGAGAGACTCTGGGCTACAGAAGCTCGCCATGTCCTGAGAAGAATGAGATGAAGTATCACCGTGTAACAATGGATTTCGGTCGGGTTGAAAATACATGATTTGACGAAAATCCATGAACCTTTATAGATGACATGGTTTAAGGTTAACCACGAACCTTTGGAGATGGTATGGTCTAAGGCTGACCATGAACCTTTGGTGACGGCATAGTTTAAGGCTGACCATGAACCTTTATTTTTTAGGGAAGCACTCACTAACTCCTTGAAACTGCATGGCTTCACTAAGGAATCCTATTGAACTCAACTTGAGCAAATGTCATTAGGAACGTCATCAAAGGACGTATTGGTACTATTGCAACATTAATTGAACAAGCTAATCAAACTAAGTCCGATTGCTTTTAAAAAGCATTTGATGTCAATCAGCATCATGTTGCACAAAATTGTCATATTGTTCGGGGATTATCATTAATCATCAAATTCCCTAGAAGACAAGTTCTTTTCAAAATGATTTCTACTCATGAAAAATTCTTATTAAGCATGCCAAAACTAGAGTTTCTCAGTTAGAAAGGGTTTCTCACACACTCTCGATAAAATGGCTGCTTGATCCCATCTATTTGCGTGGGAAGTAATTGATTGCTGAGGGTATCTCACATAACTCATGTCAAAGGCTTTTAGAAGCATTCACGATAAGCACAATCTGATCAATCAAAAAGGTCTTTTGAAAGGACCGCAATATACATTTGGTCATGGGCTTACGCAAAGGGATCTCTACTTTGAGGCTAATAAGACAAGATGGAATTACTTCCACTACTTCAAGCAATAGCTTATACACAATAGCTTCTTTGTGGCATTCTCATTTCCACTCAAACCATCCCAATCAGAAGAGACTTCGGAAGAGGGTTGTAATGTTAGCTTGAGAGAGGCTCGAAAGGCTTAAAATTTTCAAGAGGGTTTTAAGGAGTCGATGATCATTATGACATCGTGACCAGGTCACTCAATCTTTTGAAATCATTTAGCTTGTGAACACAACACATCTTGAAAGTCCCTTGGCTAATCATTTCTGCACGGGAGCTTCGCTCCTTTCTCTAATTTCTTTTGCACTTGTGATGATTTTTTTTTTCATAAGATGTAGCCTTTTGGGCTCTTTTTCTTGATAGGCATTGGCCTTGCTTTGACTAGGCACACTGTTTTTTCATGCCCCCTAATTTGTCAAACTTTTTGCTCTTTGAACTTTTGGATCTCTTATGACTTTCGAGATACTTTTCACATTTTCTCGTAACTGTCAATTATATTTAGTCAATTCTTATGCCTTGCCCCAGTGAAGGGATATGATCATTGCTCGGGATTCAAAAATGAACAATCAGGCCCAAATTGGTTAAAGCAACGGGTATCGATGTTTGGGTAGAGAAGGAAACGCTTTTCTTCACCTTGGGATGAGTCAAGCTATGATGAGAATTCCTCTGAAGCTGTCACTAGAAGATTGATGCAAGTGAAAATAATATAATCTTTCTCAATCCTTTGCTCTACAACATGATCGTAACCTCTTATGTTGCCTCAATGTAGCGTCGTTCTTGATAGGGGTACTGTGAAGGATTATCTTTATTCAACCCAAAGGGGTAGTAAGAGATTAGTGCAATGCTTGGGCTCAATGCGAATGAATTATTTGTCCTAAGAGAATGTCGTTTTTCACTCAACTCTCAAAAGTGTTTAAAGGATGTGTTTGGAAATGGCTTACCTTTCTTCATCCTAAGCATTTCTTGTTTGGCATGGTTAACGTTTCACCTTTCACTCTATCAAGATCATCTAAGTAGATCAATCTCCATAGGGAAATTTGATTCAAAATGAATGACCCACAAAATGAGAAAATAATTTTAAGATAGAAAGGATGCTAAAAAGTTTATAGAGAGTTTTTTTTTCTCGATTATTCAATTTTGTTCTTATTTATAGGAAAGTGCCAAATCTTTTTTTTTTTTTTTTTGGTAATGGAAATTCTCCATTTTTTTTTTAGAAGAAAGGGTACTTACCTATGGCATGGTGGCTCGATAACCCTATAAAGAATGTAAAAGAATATGTTAGTGCAAAAATCTTTAGGGATTGAAATGTTGGAAATGATACAATATTACCTTTCACTCACTTTTATCCTTTAAGTGCTAACATTTCTTGGATTCACACTCGTGGATATTTGATAACTCGACATTACCCTTCACTTGCATTTGCCTTTAAGCATTTGAAGTCTTCTTTGGAAGGAGAGTGGGTGCTCCCTGTTTCCACACTTGGGGACACTTTCTTTAGATGCTTTGCCCCATTTATTGCCTACAAAGAAAAGATTGGACATGTTATTTCCACACTTGATTGGAAATCATTTAGTAACTATATACATCCTTTTATGCCAAATGGATGGTCAAGTCTCAGAGTGCTTTCTTGTTAGAAGGCGATACTTCTATAGTCATTGTGCACCTTTTTCCCCCATTCATTATCTACAAGGAAGAAGAAATGTGATATGTTATTTATGTACTCGACACAATTCATTTAGGAATGAAATACTCCCTTTTGTGCTAAATTGGATGTCTTGTCATGTCTTATTGGAGAGAGATATTGCCCTTCTAAGAATACTCCTTTGCTTTTGTTGGAACGGTATATAACTTGGCGCCCATTATGTATCCTTGGCAATGGAAAAGAAAATCATGTCAGAAACAGTATCAGAAATGGATAATTAGAATTGATACAGTTTACTCTTCCTTCGAATTCGCCTTTTGGATGCTTGGCAACCTCCTTCATTTATCTCATCATGCAAAGTGAACGAGATCAATGGGCTATTTTGGCACCTAAGGCATTTGCATCTCGAATCTCTAATGTTGATTACAGAAAGTTCTTACAGTCAAATGTTCAAATGCTTTAATTGCCAAAATGTGCAAGAGCTCTAGTGCTAGCCTATTAGTAACATATGATGCAGCTCTTGATGAAACTTGTAAAAAAAAAAAAAAACAATCTGGTGATGGCAATGCCCATTTTCCAAATAAAAAATCTTCCTAAAATGGAATTCAGCTTTGTTCTACCTCTATTGGAAGATTGGTGCCGATGATGCCTCGATGCATGCTTACTCCTTGAGTTCCATGCGCCTACACCTTTATCTTTTCAAGGGGCAGATGTCGATCTCACATAAACTCCTTATCCTCTTGGAGAAAGCGATTCCGTGAAGAGAGGGTCTTAAGCAAAGTTTTATTGAAATTCATTTTGGAAGGTAAACGTAAATGTTTGCTTGAAACACTTCTGATTTTTTTAAATGACGATTTTCATGAAACTAAATTCCATCATTAAAAAGAGTGAGTCGCATGATTTACAAAAGTGCAATTGGATTCGCAATTGGATTCTCAATTAAAACCCAAAATGGAAAACATGATTCTTAACAATAATAAAAACAATGATAAAAACAATGATAAAATACCAGAAACTCTTATCAAGAGTGATTGCCAATTTTTAATTATAAGCTTACAAAACTAAGGACATTCGATTGATTTCCACAAATTTCAAAATGAAAATTCAATAAATAAAAAAATGAATAAAAAGAAAGATGATACTTACGGTGGGGACGACTTTTCTCTGTTTTTTTTTTGTTTAAATTACATAGACACACACATGGGATGTGGTTCGATTTCTACTCTATATGGCTCAAAATGGAGGCATAGGATCACTAGACCGAACCAACAAGATCGCGGCTGGGTCGTGTTATCCATGACTCCAGTTTTATCAAAGAACCGACTCGTGTCGCATGGTTGTAGACCAGGGTGGGGATCTTTGACATAAAGAAAGAAATTTTGGGATTGAGATGAGCGACTCATACTACATGGTTGTAGTTAGAGTGATATCCACCTTAACACCATCCTAAGTGATCCTATGCGGCCCAGGTCTAGCGGTAGGTAGTGTGTGACATGATGTAGTGCAATGCAGGAAACGCAGGCATAATAATTTATAGGCAAGCAGCACTTCATAAATTCAAAACATAAACATACATTCCCAACTCCACACCTGCAAGACAAGGGGTTAACAATCACTCCTCCCCTTACAACTCCTAACTGCAAAAACATTCAACACTCACTTTAGCGACGTACCTGATATTCTCGTTGCCAAACAAAACTTATTTTTTGAACAAGATAGATTTAGGCCAAGTCCTCTAAAGTCTAAAATCAAATCCCCAGTGGAGTCGCCAAACTGTCATGACCTACCTCTCAGGGAGAGGGAACAGGTTTAAGGGTATTGCCTAAAAAGACGGACCTAAGGCCCATGATAAGGCGCGAGCTCTCCTAAGCCCATACCTCCCGTGACAATTGGAATATTCTAAAGAATTTCGCAAAAATGAGCCCTAATAGCCTATTGGGGTAGGCTACAAACCAAGTGAGGTATGGGAGTATACCTTACTTCTTACGCAACCAAAGAATCTAGGGTCGAGGACTTGATTACACTAATTAACCAATTAGTCCTTTCGATACCTAATCTTGTTCATTTAAAAAAAAAAAAAAAAGATTTTTATCAAGTAGTTTAGATGTATTTTATACTTATCCACTAACATGTGAGGTGATATTGCGGATGCGCAATCATTATAATAACAATTAACAACCAAGATCACAATTATAGTAAATTGAGCACATGTAATTAAATATAATTAAATATGCAAATTAGACACACGATATAATCCATATAAGCAAATAAAGACCTAATTACACTAAAAAAGTAATACATAGCAATTCCTAACAAAACCCCACATTTTTTATTTTCAAAATTTTTAATTAATTTTTAATTTTTTAAAACTAATTTTTAATCAAAAAATGGGCGGACCAGTTAGGTTCGGTCGAGACGACCAAGGTTTAGTCCGGTCGATGCGGGTCGAGTTCGGTCTACGACGAGGCTCGGGTTCAGCTTTGTTGGCGGTGACAAGCCGAGTGGCCCAAAATTCCCTTTTTTTCTTTATACTTTAGTTAAGGCCCAAAAAAAGTCAAGAAGACCCACCTATTTCCTAAGCCCGGGTGAGACTAGCCCAATTGACCTGAATCTATAGAAGCCCGGCCCGAAGAGCAACCCAAGCCCAACCCATTTTGAAGACTAAACCCTATTCGGTTTGGAGGCTTCGCTTGACCTAGTTCTAACCCGATTCGTGCCCCTTCTCCAAGGCTTCTTTCTTTTGCACCTGGGAAATGGCGGGGACGTTGGTGACTCGGTGGCAGCGATGCGGCAGGTGGTGGTAGTGTGGACGGCGATGGGCAACTGCAAAGATGGGCGGAGGTGCGGTGTTGCGGGTTGTAGGCGTTAGGTAGAGGCACGTCGATGCGCGAGGCGTCAGCTTGGTTGAGGAGGCGCTTAACGGGAGGTGGTGCAGACCAGTGGTGTCGTCGGTGGCTAAGGAGGCAGTGGCGGCAGCAGGAACGGTGACGACGAGCCTCCTCCCTCCGAATCGGGCCTGCTCGTGCGGATCCTCTCTTGGTCGATGCTTGGGGGCTTCAACTTTGGCTTAGCAACTGCAACCGGTGGCGCGAGAGGTGCGCGAGGGGCGGGAGTGGCGGCGGCCCTACCGTAGCGTCGGCGGTATTGCGGGTTGCGTGGTAAGGGGGCTTGGCGACTAGCTCGGGCTGCTGGCATTGGGTTCCAGCAGTGGCAAGGTGGGCGAGGTCACGAGCAGCATGCTTGGGATCGGCATTTCGACGTGGCAGAGCGGGCTGTGGCGGAGGCGGTCTAGTCGAGACGAGGGCAACGAGAGCAAGGGCTCGACCCCCAGCAATGGAGGGTCTCCTGAGGAAGAAGACTCTCTTCCTCGTCTCCTCCCTGCTCTCTTCCTTCTCTCTGCTCCCTGCTTTCTCTCTCCTGGACTTACTTTTTGCTTTTTCAAGCTCTCTTTCTTCTCTTATTGATCATTTTCCTTCCTCTCAGTTTTCCTTTCCTCGATGCCTTCACCCCTCTCTTTCTTGTTCTGTCTCCCCCTTTTGTTCATTTTTCTTCTACAACTCATCACGTGAAGACCTCTGCCGTGCCGTTGCCGGTCGGGCTACTCTCGACCCACGGATCATGCCGCTCACCTGCCACACCGATCCCCTTGCTCCTCTATTGCTGCTCCCTCTATTCTATTTTCCGCAAGTCTTCGAGGGTAAGACAATAGGAGTGAGGAAGGATGGGCGCGAGCTGAGTCAAAGGAGAAAGGAGGATGGATCGGGCTAGTGGGCCGCGCGTGAGGGGAAGGAAGAGGAAAGAAAAGGTGGGCCGAGCCAAGGCTGGATCTGGCTCGACCTAGCCCCTTCCACTTTTTTTATTTTTTCAAATTTAATAAATTAGTTAACTTTTAATTAATAATTTTTCAATTTTTAATTAATTTTTATATATTTGAAAACACAAATTAGGTGTCGAGCTACCCCTCTTTGAATGCGGTTGCCGTTATCGAGACATATTAAAAACCGCTCGAGTCGCTAGAAAAACTATGTAGATAAACCCCGAGACCATTGGAACTCCAAGTTGGTGAGCACGTCTTTTCGAAAGTATCACCAATGAAGAGTACTTTGTGCTTTGGTAAGAAAGGGAAGTTAAGTCCGGTACGTAGATCCCTTTGAGATTCTGGAAACAATAAGGGCTCTAGCGTATTTTCTTGCGTCACCGCCGAGGTTGGTGCGACATCCTAAAATTTTCAATTCCGTTTTCAATAAATAAATCGGGCCTTTCATCGACGTGTCTATAGCGCTATTCTCGAGCTGATCACTCATAAGATAACTAAACTATCTGGGAAGTCATTAAGGGATTTTAATTCAATAGACTTGAGAATTCGACTAGAAATCAACTACTTGGCCGTGCTTATCTGCAGAGATCATTACGATATAGTAAAGATCGATTAGAGATTAGAGATATGTCGATTTGAGTGAGGTGTGTGGTTAAATGTGGGTGATTCCACCAAATTGAACAATTCTCATTGATCCACACTAGACTGATTTTTCTATTGTTTGGGTATTTTATGTCCGTATTTGAAACCTCGAGATTTTCACGACCACCCAGAGTCGCCAATGTGTCGAAGAGGTTCATTGTAGCTCGAAGAAAATCGACCATGAGTCATTTGCACTAAAAATTTCTAAAAGCTACCCAGTGGCCTAGGTCACGTTAAAATGCGTTAAATTGAAATTAACCGCGAATTTGAATTAGATTTCAAAAATTGAAAGTTTTGTTGTGTCACGAGTCATTTTAGGAATATCGACTCATCATTCGAAGATTTTTCTACAAATCGAGACTTTTGGCGAAAATTCTACATAGGGTTGTTTTCAACCGGAAAATTCAAAGGACCGTTTTTTATCGCAAAATTGGGATGCAAGTAAGATCTATTGGTGAGGAAAAATGTCAATTTGATCAAGGATACAATGGTGGAATTCATAAAGGCAGAATTGCACCGATTAAAGATGGAATTGAATCCATTTTGAGGAAAATCACACCAAAATTCGTAGCTCCCCCTTGGACACCACTTTTGACCATCTCCAAAGTTTCTAAGGCATGCTTAGGGGCTAGGATTTCGCTAAGCAAACTAGCTACCATGGTGGACCTCACCAAGGGGAAAAGACCAAGGTGGCCCCCTCACAGTAGCTGGTCCCCTTTCTTCTCCTTCCTACCGTCAACCACCCTCCATTCCAACAGCTTGAGTCTTCAAAAATTCTAGAGAACTGAACTAGCAAGCCATCCAGCTTCGTCCGATCACCCCGGCCACCGTCCGAGTAGTTGAAACCATGCCTACTCACCCGTACGCTACTGCTCGAACCGCTTGCGTCCAGCCACCTGCTGCTGGTCTCATGCTCGTCTTGCCATTAGTGTGTCTATGAGTAGCCATCTAGAGCCGTTCGCCGCCGTCTGAAGCTGCCAGAAGCCCACCTGCCTTCGCCTAGTCTTACTATAGCCCGTTCGCTCGTCCCAGCCCATTTTAGCCTCAACCGGTCATTGGATTCAGCTAGTTCGGTGCAAGACTAGAACAGAAACCCAGCAAAGGGTTTTGGGCTTCAAGGCCCGTTTTTAAGCCCTTCCCGACCCCGCTTGGTGTCCCCGCTTTAGAGATTGTCGATCATCTCTGCGTCCCCGTTGTCATGGTCTCGTTGGATCGCTAATCTAGTGAGTTTACTCACTAATCTTTGCTTAGTAAGTTAATGATAGTTAGGGATTTATTAGTTTAGACTAAATATGGTTTAGGTGGTTAGTTAGAATGGATTAATAATTTAATTAATCGTTATCACATGTTAGGTGGTTAGAGTAGTGTGTAATTAGCAAGCGGATAAGGTAGTATTTATCTAGATAGGTTCGAAAATTTTTCGGGTCCGTCTCGGCTTTCGATTATGCTTTTTTGGCCTAAGTGTGCATTTTTGCTATTTATTGGTAAATAATAATTAAATTTCGTAATTATTTAATTAATTATTATTTCTCAAAAATTAGACTAGGATAGCTAGTGACTGAAATTTTATGCTGATCGCAATAGTGTGATTTGTTTATTTAATTGAGTGCCGATTTGTGCAATTTGAGCGTGAATTGTAATTTTGGGTGTTTATCCCAAAATTTATTAATTTCGGTATTTAATTAGAAAATCACTGGGCGTCGGTTTACAGTGCTAAAAATATCTTTATTGACTATATAATTAGTGGGAGTTTATAAAGTAAAGATATTATCTTTTTGGCGAGACCGACCGTGTACCCGCACACGATTATTTTTACTGGATAGGATAAAAATTTTGAAATTGTTAGATGGTCCGTATGGTATAATACTATATCAGCCTACGGGCTTTGATATATTAGCTTAGGGTGAGCAGTATATCGGTATATTATATCAGCTTTGGGTGAGCAGTATACCTTAGCAGCTTTTGGTGAGCATTGTGAGTATATTATATTAGCTTGCGGGCTTTGATATATTAGCTTTGGGTGAGCAGTACACTCTATTATCAGTTTTGGGTGAGCTACACTATCTATATTCAGCTTAGGGTGAGCAATCCTTAATTTGATCGGACTTTATAAATAGTATTGATTGAATCGAACGAGCGATGGTCTTGATAACATGGAATTGACTGAGTCGATTAATCAATAGCTCAATCTGATGTGATGATTTGATTTAATGATGTGATTCGACGATTTTGTGAATCGTATTGACTTGCAGGAAGGAACCGAGACAAATGTAAGTCCTTTGGCTTGTGCTTGTGCTTAGGTAGCCCTTGAGGCGTATTTTCTTCCTAGTCCGGTCTTACAGGGGTGAACTTATTGAGATATCATCTCACACCGTTGTGGGATAACATTTTCAAGTCTCTAGGTGGCAACTCCTCCTGAGCATTTTGGTCAGCCAAGAAAGTCATAGAGTAGGTAGTTTATATTCCGCTTCATAGGAACCCAAGGGGATGGGTCTATGAACTTGTGAAATATGTGGTCTGGGTTGATGCGGATTTACCCCATAAAGTACCACATTGATACAGATCATGGTACAGTCGCGAGCGGAATGGCGAGAGAGAGGACCCCATACTGGAGTCGGAGATACCTATGTATGTGCTGGAGGTTGCTTTTGGACAAGGCATGGCAAATCCTCCAGGTGGTTCAATGGTAGATCTGAATCTTTCGGATTCAGGGGCTCCGGTGTATTCAGTTGAAGGCTCCAATGAGGATGAGGAAGATGATCTATAGTTTTACGAAACCCCCCTTGTTTTGCAAACCTTATTTTTATAAACTAGTATTGTATATGACTTGGCTTGATATATGTATATATAAGCATGTTGTAGTTTGAAAATTTTATGGTTCTGCTTTTCTGTCACATCTTGTTGTTGTCTAGGGAAATTATTTATTTGCTTTCGCATGCGCATTGAAATGAATGGGTTGGCGATGCGTCCTGGAACGTCGCTATTTAATCGACCGTAGAGGGATGTGCACGTGCTCAGAGGATCAAGGCGTGATAGTTGGTGCAAGTGAATGACGCCATTCACGTGTCGATATTGAGGAAGTATGAGCCTGACCCAACCCATGTGCTAAACTTTGAAGAGTTAGAAGTGGATGACAAAGTGTCGTACATGGAAAGGCTAGTTCAGATCGTAGATCACAAGGAACGGGTTTTGGGCACCAAGACAATCCAGTTGGTTAAAGTGGTCTAGCAATACCATAGCACAAAATGAGCAATATGGAAAAGTGAAGAATCAATGAGACGACTGTACCCTCACCTTTTTGTTTAAAGAGTTGTAATTGTTTAAATTTCGAGAACGAAATTTTTATAAGATGGGAAGAGTTGTGACATCCTGAAATTCTAGTTTTGTTTTCAATTGAATGAATCGGGCTTTTCATCGACGCGCCTATAATTCTATTATCTGAACTAATCACTTACGAGATAACTAGTTTATTTGAGGAAGCCATTAAGGGATTCTAATGGAATAGACTTGAGAATTTGATCAAGAATCGACTGCTTGACCGTGTTAGTCTGCAAAGGTCATTATGGCACAGTTAAAAATTGATTAGAGACTGGAGATAGGTCGATTCGACTGAGTCATGTGACTAAGTGTGGGTGATTCCACTTAATTGCAAAATTCTCATTGATTGGCACTAGACTGATTTTTGTATCATTTTGATATCTTATGTCTGCATTTGAAACCTTGCGATTTTCATGACAACCGAGAGTCGCTAATGTGTCGAAGATGTACAATGTGGCTTGAAAACAATCAGCCACGAGTCAATTGCATTAAAAATTTCTGAAAGTTACCCGATAGGTTAGGTCACGCTAAAATCATGCCAGATTGAAATTAATCGTGAATTTAAATCCGAGTTCAGAAGTTGAAAGTTTTTTCATGTCATGATTTATTTTAAGACCGTCGACTCATTCTACGAAGATTTTTCTACAAATCAAGTTTTTTGGCAAAAATTCAATTTAGGGCCGTTTTTCTTTGGAAGAATCGGGGGAGCATTTTTTATCACGTTTTTGGGATGCAAATTGATTCTATTGGCAAAGAAAAATGTCAATTTGGTCGAGGGCACCTTGGTGAAATTTATAGGGGCGAATTGAACCCAATTAGAGAAGAATGGAACTCAATTTTGGGGAAAATGTTACAAATTCGTAGGCCATGGGGGGAGGGACTTTTGGACCACTTCAATGGCTTCTAGAGAAGCTTGTTGGTCTACTAAGTGGCTGAGGAAGCTAGCCCATGTTGGTGGGACCTCTTCAAGGGACAAAGGGATAGAATGGAGGCAAGAGGCACCCTCCAAGCTATTGATGTCCCCTTTCTTCTTCAACTTAGCCTGCTTTCTCCATTTTCATAGTGTTTTTGAGCTCAAAAGTTGTAGAGGAAGCTAGCCAACTCCCTCCCTTAGCTCGTCGCAAGTCCCCCAAGCCGCCGAAGCCACCACATGCCGCTCATTCAAGCCAGCTCAGTCACTCGTGTCGCTCTGCCCTTGCCGCACCCAGCTGCTCATTCCATTGCTATGTTACTTCTCCCAAGCCTCCTTAGGCCGCCGTCGAAGCCCATGCCACTGTCCAAGCTCGCCTCTGTCGCTGTTCAGCTCCACTTGCCCACTTGCTCGCTCGCCAATAATCCTATTTAATTAACACTAATCAACCCTTAAGCATCATTAGCTAATCAAGTAAGGATTAGTGAGCTAAACTCATCCGTTTAACAATCCATTCGGATCGAAATGTCGGGAACATTGCGGGGGATGTTTAACTCCAAGGCGGGCCTAGGAACCAAGGCCCACAAGCACCTCAAAACGGGCTTGCAAGATGGTTGGAAACCCACACAAAACCTGATCTATTCTTGGATGAAAACAGAAGCAAAAAACTCGGTTTTAAGCAAAGATTGACCGGGAAAGAGGAAATAGGCCAAACCGGGCCTTGGCGAGGCTTTACTGGTGAATAAACAGTGAAAGGCAGCCCTAGTTGAGCTTCCATAAACCAGAAATAGTAGCTAGATTGTGTGAGGAGAGAGAGAGAGACGATGGGGTTGGGCGGTGGCGCGCACGGGCAAGGCGGCGTGGCTCCTGCAAAAGAACGGCGACGGCGCGGGCAGTCCTGGCGTCCAAGCGGGCTGCTCCGGCTCCTCTTCTTCCTTGCTGGTTTCGCACAAAGCAAGAGGGAGAGGATAGAGATGAGTGAGAGGTGGAGGGGCCCTCGGTCCATTTTTTCCACAACTTGCCCACCAAGAGTCATCCTAGTCCATGCATATTCCCATGGCTCAAAACCAGCCAACACCACTTGCCTTAGGACCCTTGAAATGATCCAAAAGACTAGACCTAGGGAGATACGAATTTGGCACTCAACTCTCTCAATTGGACACCATTCCTCACTCGATTAAATCTCATTGATAAACTCAATTGGTCATCCATCAATCATCTTAGCATTTTTCCTCACTTGTATATCAATCTTACTTTTCAATTTTTCCATAAAAAAAATCATCGGCTTTTTTTGCACAAAAACAACCCGACGATGATTTTTTCCCAAAATGTCTTGGTTGTCAAAAAAATCTTCTAAGACGAGTCGTGAGTCATAGAATTTATTATGACATAACAGAATCTTCAATTTCCATTCGGCGCGTTTTTAGCGTGATCTAGGCTACCGGGTAGTTTTCAGAACTTTTTTAAGACAAATGACCTGTGGTCGATTTTCTTCGAGCCACAATGAACCCACTCAAAACAATGGCGACTCGATTGCCGTGAAAATCTCAAGGATTCAATTACGGACATAGGATACCAAAACGATAGAAAAATCAAATTAGTGTCGGTTGATGAGAATTCTTCAATTTTGTGAAGTCACCCACAATCGGCCACACATCTCGGATTGAATCGTCCTATCTTTGATTTTAATTTGATTTTTAACTGTATTGTAATGGCCTCTAAAGATGAGCACGGTCGAGAAGCCGATTCCTATTCGAATTCTCAAGTCTATTTGCCTTAAAGTCCTTAATAGCTTCCTTAAATAGTCTAGTTATCTCGAGAGTGATCAGCTCTGAGAAAAACCCTATAGGTGCATTAATGAAATACCCAATTTATTTAGTAGAAAACATGACTGAAAATATGGGATGTCACATGACTCGTGGTCGGTTATTTTCGAGCCACGATGTACATCTTCAATACATTAGCAACTCTCGGTTATCATGAAAATTTCAAGGTTTCAAATATGAACACCGGGCTTCAAAACAAAAACAAAAAAGTCAGTCTAGTGTTGATCAATCAGGTTGAATTACCCACACTTGATCACATATCTCAGTCGAACCGACTTATCTCTAATCTTTGATCGATTTTTAATTGTGCCGTAATGACTCTCGCAGATTAGCACGGTCGAGCAGTCGATTCATAGTCGAATTCTTAAGTCTATTGTGTTTATTTTCCTTAGCATCTTCACCTGATAGGCTAGTTATCTCGTGAGTTGCCACCTAAGAAAAAAGAACTATAGGTGCGTCGATGGAAAGCTTGATTTATTTGATTGAAAATAGGGCTGAAATTTTAGGATGTCATATCTCTCTATCATCATCTTTGTTCTTACTATCACTATTGTACTTGACATATACTTTTGCCTCTTCGCTATGAAAATAATGGTATAGAACATCCCTAAAACCATTATCATCTTCTAAATTTCTCAAACTATCTTTTAAGTCTTTCCCAATAACACAATACAGTAGCTTTTGTACTTTACAAGGCAAATATGTCACTATATCCCTAACAAATTCAATATAAGATGTTTTCTTTATATCGAAAAAAATAGTGCCCTCATTTCCCCCCCTCATACTCCTACTCATCATTCCCAATCGCAAAATCTCCACCATAGCAAACAATGACAACAACATAATCCTTATCATAAACAATTTTTACAACCAAGGAGGAAAAAAAATAATTTTTTTGCACCAATCCACAAAGGACAATGGACAATTGCATATGGAGGCCCCACACTCTCATAGACTTTAATAAATAAAATAGGACAAGGGAAGAGATGCACATATTAGACCATTTACTGAAAAGATATCCCTTTAACAAATAAGAGTCCCCACATTGACAATATGCCCCCACATGACAGCCACTTTGATTATGTTGGCTTCTCTTAAAATATTCACAAAAAAAAAAAAAGAGGTCTCCATGATAAGCATAAGTAAGTCCCCACAACATCCATTTCAACACTTCAAAAAAAAAAAAAATGCCCAGAGATCCCAGGACAACCACTATGAGCCATAAAAATCGCCATCGCACATTACATTTCACATTTGATCCTGAAAAATTGCCCTCGTACATCACAATATCACATCCAGCTCTAATCATACATCACCGTAGCATAGGACCCAAAATTTTCCCCCCACCAAGCCTTACATTTCGAGGCCGAGCCTTAAATTTCCAATCCAAACCCCATTAGGGTTTTAGCACTACATCTACACGTTAAATCTCACATCAAAATACCAGTTGACACCCATATTTCTCAACCAAGCCCCAAATTTCCGATCAAAACCTTAATAGACGAGTCTAAGCCCTAATTTCACCACGGGGGGACAAGAGAAAAAACCTGAGTGAGCAATGACAGCGAACAACAACGACAATTGACAACAATGAGCAAGCGACCACCTCAATGAGCATGAACGGCGACCGTGAATGATGATGGAAAGAAAGACATCAGATCTAGTGTGAATGTGAGTGTGAACGGAGAGGAGTGGCAACAACTAGATCTGGTTAAGCCAAAAAAATAAGCTAAATGATGTTGTTTAGTACAAAGGAAAAACGATATCGTTTAAGCCAGCCAAGCTACTGTGAATGGGCGTTGTCCACGTATGTTTTTTTTTTTTTTAAATATTTGCCACCTCAGTAAATTATATCGTCGAAAAATGCCATGTATGCAATTTGGCCGGATTTTCTTGTCATTGACACTTAACTAATCCATTTTGCTTCAATTTTGGCACTTAAAGTATCACTTTTCTAACTATTGACACTTAAGTGTCCTCCCATGCCAAGTTTTGGCACTTCAGGTGTCTAACACTCACCTTCTGAGCATCACCATAATGGTTACATCTTGTTACAAAAATAGTCGTAAGCTTGTGGTAATTAAAGGTGCCGAAATAGGTCCATGATACATTTTGTGGCTCATATCTTTTATGACAAGGTTGTATATGGGCTGTGAATATTTAGAGGGCCGAGTGAAAGTGGGTTCAAAAGTTGAAGTTGAATTAGACGGGGTTGAAAATGGGCCCATTTAAAAAAATTAGGTTGAATAAGTTGGGTCACAGCCTCTCTATCCTTTGGGCGTGAACAGAGATGCACCACCACCGATCTTGACCCTCGCAAGCGGCCGCAACACTTGCCGTCACACCGCAGTCGCCCACCTCCATCATCCACCTGTGTCGCACGTGTCTTCCCCTTACTCAGTTATGATCCAAGTAAGCCATCTCCATCATTCTGTCTTTATATTTTCCTGGTCTTGGTCTTCATCGTCTTCCTTTGGCCTCGACAGTGGATCCTCCTCGCCTCCTACTTCAACGCTGCGCCTCGCCACCTTGATTTGAGGCTGACCAAAGTGCTTGACCAAGTAAGCAGCTCCATTCATGTTAGAAAAGAACTCAATGATTTCAAATAGTAATTAAAGTTCAATAGAGGAAGATTAACGACCAATTAAATTATTAAATTCAGCTTCAAATCAAGAGTAATTGAATTCTAAAATGCTTTGAAACCTCAAGGAATTAAATTCAAATCACTAATGATGCACAAACAAAGATTGGAAATAACAAGGTAATTGTTTGTAACTTTGTTGAATCAAAACAATAGCTCACATTCTTGAAGCTATGCTTACTCGATGGCTAAAACTAAACATTGGATACTAATGGAGATGACTAGAGTGTGTGAGAAGAAATAACAAAAAAAAAAAAACAAATGTGGAAAATACCACTAGAATGATTTTATTAAAAAAAAAAGATGAATTTTGGAATCAGGAAATCTAGTTTAATCCAAAATTCAGATTCACACTCAGGCAGAATCAATCTAATTTGATCTGCTATGTATGACTTTCTCATCTTCATATCTTGATGGGGTTCAATCTTCAGAGATGACTAGTCTAATGTTGATTTGATTCTTCTTCTTCTTCTTTTATGCGTTGCTATAATTTCATCATCATCATCATCTATCGTTGATCTTCTTATGTTTTAGAATGGACCATTTCTTTATTCTTCTTATCTTCATCCACATGAAATTTTAACTGTCGTCACCTGCGCACTACTCAAGACTTGATATAGACCTGCTCTAGATTCCCTAGTGACAGGTGTTCCCTGGTTGAAGATCTTCCTTAACTCAATATTTAACTTTTTTGCACACTCCAAGTTAATCGATTATCGTCACGTGTCTTGTACTTGAATTGAATTATGCTCATCAAAACTCATGATCGGCGAACTCATAGTCATTAGACATTCAATCAATGGGCTTGTGGCTCAATTGCATTATCATAGCTTCGTTGGGCCATCAACTCCTTTACATTCGGCTCAACTTTAGGACTTAAGTTAACACAAACTATTTAGTCCACCCTAGGTATACGACACCATCAAAGCTACAGAATACGTTTTCAACATAAAGATATCATCAATTCCTGGCGTATGGCGAAAAAAGTTATTGTTTTCCCGTTTGTCACCTTTTAAGACACAGACATGACGATTATACATTCCATAGAGGTTTTGCTTAGTAATCGGGCATATTCAATTGGTATTAAGAATTAGCAAAGACCCAGGCAAATTTGAACCATCTCATCTTGTTTGTAGGCAGTTGAATCTGCCTTTACTTAAATGTCTTAATCAATGAATTATTAGTCAACTTGAATAATAGTAACTGCTTACATTGGGAAAAGTGTTAAAAAGTTTTAAACATTTTGCATGTGTGCCAATTTAGTTATAAATATTTTTTCGTGCCAATTAAGTCCTAAATATCTTTACGTTGTTCCAATTCAATCATTTCCAACCAATTTTGGCCAGATTTTGTTAACTGAACGCCGGCTAGGCGACGTGGTCTGATCGGCGCTAACGTGGACAACTTTTAATAATATTTTAATATTATTGAATTTTTCTTTTTATTTTTATTTTTTTCTTTACTTCTATTTATTTCTTTCTTTTTCTTTTTTTTTCTTCTCCTCTTCTTCCTCCGGCCGATCACCGGACCTTGGCGACCAGCCACCTCGCCTGTGGCCGCGAGGGCAGCTTGGGCGCTGGCCGGCGAGGCTCGCTCTTGCCGGATCGGGCGAGGGTTAAACCTCACCCATGGCCGGCGAGGCTCAACCTCGCCAAATTCGGCGAGGGCGAGCATCGCCCGCCCGACGTAAGGCTGCCCTCGAGGCCCGGGTGGCGAGGCTCCCCTTGCCGAATCGGTGAGGGTCGAGCCTTGCCCATTGCTAACGAGGGCGAGCCTCGCCAGCTCGGCGCAAGGCCAGCTCGAGGCCACTTCCTTGGGCTGAGCTAGCAAGGCTCGCCCTCACCGGCCATGGGCAAGGCTCGACTCTCGCCCGGATCCGATGAGGCTAGATCCGGCGAGGTGAGCCTCACCACCCGGGCCTCGAGGGCGGCCTCGCGCCAGCGGGCGGGCTCGCCCTCATCACCCGAGCCTTGAGGGCAGCCTTGCATCAGGGCGGGCAAGGCTCACCCTCGCCGCCTAACGCAAGGCCACCCTGGCAGCCACTAGCAAGGTGGCCAGCAAGGTCGACCTCGACCTCACCGGTTGTTGCCTCTAGCCAGTCGCCGAGGTCCGACGACTAGCTGGAGGAAGAAGGAGGAGAAGGAAAAAAGAAAAGGAAAAGAAATATTAAATATAAAATATAATAATATAATAATATTATTAAAATTATTGGACGTCGTATAGCCGATCAGGTCACATCAGCTAGCCGACGTCCTAGTTAAGAAAATCCAACCAAAATTAGGCGGAAATAACTAAATTGGCACAACATAAAAAGGTTTAAGACTTAACCGGCACCAAAAAAAGGTTTAAGGCTAAATTGGCACAAATGCAAAAGGTTTAGGACTTTTTTAATACTTTTCTTGCTCACATCACACTCCATTCCCAATATGAGAGATCTCTAGCACACCTCATACATACACGTGCACAAACTTGTTAGATGTGCTCTCCCTCAATCTAAGTATCATTCTATATTAATGTATCAAGTGGATTTACATTTACTCAAAAGCTATAATGAGTTATGCATCAATTAGGTTACATAATTTCTTTTAGAGCACACTAAATCTCTGATATGAGATCTTTCACACGTGTAACTTAAAACACCGAATTTGGTTCTCTGAGATAGAATTATTTAGCTTTCCTAATTGTACTAACATTCTTAGTACCATGGAAGAGTTATACGTGATATTAAAGACACTGCTGCAATTTGTGGGGTACTGTCCTTCCCTCCATCCTTGTCTAGTTGTGACGCTTCCTCGGCCATAGTTTCGCATTGGATGCCGAAGACGACAAAACATCATCAACTCACGTTGACGGACATATCGGTCTACTTCGGCCATTGAATGAAATGTTGCAAATGGCGTACAAAGACGGGCAAATTACAGAACCTTAAGTTGGTGATAAGACTCGGAGCAATCAGTTAATCACACGATAGTGGAATCATAAGGCTTGGACCAATCAGTTGAAGGTTTGTTGGGGATGCGCAGGATGGGACACTAACAATTGAAATTGCACGACATTCGAGTCAATGCTGTGTAAATCAGTTGGATCATTATTATGACTTCGAATTATCTCATCAGAGTATTCAGCTAATTTCTTCAGCCTCCAGCCATGTTATTTGTGATTGTTCTGGCGGTTTCTCTCCTGGCAAACACAGCACCGACTCAAGAAACCGGCGATTTCACGTACAATGGTTTCCGGTCTGCGACACTGAGCCTCGATGGTTTAGCTGCACTCACTGGCAATGGCCTCCTGAGGTTAACCAACTTGACCAAACAGAAGGTAAGTCATGCCTTCTACCCTGACCCTATCGCGTTCAAGAACTCACCCGATGGCGCTGTCCCCTCATTCTCCACCACATTCGTCTTCGCTATAAGTCCCGAATATGCAGCTGTGGGCAGTCCCGGTTTCACCTTTGTTGTAGCTCCTCGTAGAGAATTTCCTGGAGCTCGGCCTGGTCATTTCTTTGGTCTCTTCAACGAAACAAACGATGGCAATTTCACGAACCACATTTTCGCGGTGGAAATTGACACGATTCAAAACACTGAAGTCCAGGATATCAATGACAACCATGTCGGGATCGATGTCAATGGGCTGCTCTCTCTAAATTCTTCCCCTGCTGGATACACTGAAAACAATATTCCAGGCTTCAGAAACTTGAGTCTGATTAGTGGTAAAGCACTGCAAATCTGGGTGGATTATGATGGTGTGCAGAAACAAATCAGGGTCACATTAGCTCCAGTCAATGTCGACAAACCGAACACTCCCCTTTTGTCTCTGTCCTTCAATCTCTCGCCGATCTTCAAGGAGAACATGTACGTTGGGTTCTCTTCCTCAACCGGTGCGTTCTTAACTACTCATTATATCCTCGGATGGAGCTTTAAGGTAAATGGACAAGCTCATAGGCTTGATTTGTCTCAACTTCCTAGATTACCCGACATGAAAAAGAAACAGAAATCCATTCTTCTCACTACTGGACTGCCTTTCATATGCTTGTTCTTTCTGTCAATAGTAGTATTTGTGATGGCTTATGCA
This sequence comes from Eucalyptus grandis, assembly GCF_016545825.1. NCBI lineage: Eukaryota > Viridiplantae > Streptophyta > Magnoliopsida > Myrtales > Myrtaceae > Eucalyptus > Eucalyptus grandis. The sequence continues at coordinate 40,634,875 of NC_052622.1, read as the reverse complement.
ATTAGAAAAAGAAGAAAATTCACAGAGGTTCTTGAAGATTGGGAGCGTGACTATAGTCCGCATCGGTTCAAGTACAAAGATCTCTATGTTGCCACAAAGGGGTTCAGAGATCAGGAGCTACTAGGAGCTGGTGGTTTTGGTAGCGTTTATAGAGGGGTATTACCTACCTCGAAAACTGAGATTGCAGTGAAGAGAGTTTCTCATGAATCGAGGCAAGGGATGAGACAGTTTATTGCCGAGATTATTAGTATTGGTCGGCTTCGTCATCGGAACATTGTGACACTTCTCGGATACTGCCGTCGAAAGGGTGAACTGCTGTTGGTTTATGACTACATGCCAAATGGAAGCCTAGACAAGTACCTCTATAACCAACCAAGGGTGACCCTCAGTTGGAGTCTAAGATTTGGAGTGATCAAAGGTGTTGCATATGGCCTCTCTTATCTCCATGAAGGATGGGAACAAGTAGTGATTCACAGGGATATCAAAGCTAGCAACGTCTTGCTTGATTCAGAACTAAATGGAAGGTTAGGAGATTTTGGGCTTGCAAGACTATATGATCATGGTACAGATCCTCGAACCACACATTTGGTGGGAACTTTTGGATATCTAGCCCCAGAGAACACTCGATCTGCCAGGGCCACTACAAGCACAGATGTTTTCGCGTTCGGGGCATTTTTGCTTGAAGTTGCCTGTGGAAGAAGGCCGATTGAGACTCGAGGGGAGGAGCCCCTGATATTGGTGGACTGGGTGTTTTCTTGCTGGGATAAAGGTGACATTCTGGAGGCAAGAGACCCGAACTTAGGGACGGACTTTGTGGCGAAGGAGGTGGAGCTAGTGCTGCAACTAGGATTGTTGTGCTCCCAGTCTCAGCCAACTGCGAGACCAAGCATGCGTCAAGTGGTGCAGTACTTGGACGGGGACCTCGCATTAGAGGAGTTATCATATCTTGGAATTTCAAAAGGTAAATTGGAATATGCGTATCATGAAGGTTTTAGTACGTCTGGCACGTCTTGTCCGGCTTCCACAGACAAGGCGTTTTCTCAGACATCTTCTGTTGCAAACTCTGTCCTCTCTGGTGGAAGATAAGTCTAAAGCTAGGAATATTAAAGTGAAAGCACATTTCATAAATCGAAGTAAAAGTCAAACTAATGTTCTTGTGCATCAAGTCTTCGTAGTTTGTGACTATGTGAGTATATGTAAACTGTAATTTAAGATTCTATGGATCGAACCAATCTCTGCAGTATATTCTTACATGTTCTTGGGAATGGATGCATTAGCTTAAATTGCCTCCTTCTTTGGTTTACCCTTTTGGTCAGCCCCCAGAGTATAAGAGCAAGTCCACCTTCTATAAGAATTATTACTAGTTTGTTTCAATCCTTGCATGATTTAACAGTCGAGTCCCTAATATATATGCACCATTGACACGTGAATTTTTTATTCATAGGAAATATAGCGACACAAGTCAAGGTACTGATAGTTGAAATTGCATTAGATTCAATTTGATCCTAGGAGAGTCAAACGATATCTTCTGAGTAGTGTATTCAGGGAATTTATCCAGCTTCTGGACCTGTTCTCCATGATTGATCCGGCAGTTTCTCCCCCGGCAAACTTTATACTAGCTCACCATACCAGCAGTTTCACGTTTCCGGTCGACCAATCTTAGCCTCTATGGTTTAGCCGCATTCAGTGGCAATGGCCTCCTTAAAGTAACCGATACAACCAAAAGAAGCACAGTTATGCCTTCTATGCTGACCCAATTTAAGGTCAAGAGCACATCCAGTGGATCTGTCTACTCTTTCTCCGCAACTTTCATCTTCAATGTGATTTACGACTATCCACCTGTGCGTGTTATAGGTTCGCTTTCATATTAGCTCCTGATAGAGTATTTCCTGGAGCTCTTCCTAGTAATTATTTTGGCCTCTTCAACGAAACCAACATTGGTAATGCCACGAACCGCATTGTCACATTATTATTTGACATAATCCAAATCCACGATGTCAATGATAACCACATTGAGATCGACGTCACTGGGCCGGCCAACCTCCGTAAAATCTGCCCCTGCAGGATATACTAGTTGTCCCGCTGGGGTCTTCACAAACTAGAGCCTGATGACCGGTGAAACGACGCAAGTTCTGGTTGATTTTGAAGGCGCAAAAGCAAATCAATATCATATTAGCTCCTAGCAATGTTGAGAAACTGAAGATTCCCCTTTTATCTCTGTCCGCTGATCTCTCGCCGATCATCAAGGAGACGATGTACGTGGGTTTCTCGTCCTCGACCAGGTCGTTAGTGACTTCTCATTACATCCTTGGAAGGAGCTTCATTGTAAATGGACAAGCTCAAAGTCTTCATTAGTCTTAGTTTCCTAGACTCCCCAATGTGAGTTGTGTTGCGGCAAGCAAGCGATCGATCAATAAATTAGACAGAACAAGAAAATA